>NC_030425.2:29055000-29117500 GCF_001660625.3 Ictalurus punctatus
TACCGAACTTTAGCATCGAATCAGCTGCTTCGAATCCGTGTATAAACGGCTTTATTATAAAAAGGTCAGAAAGCGAGATCACAATATCCATGATATCATTTCACACCCAGGAACATCATTCTGAAATCGTTCCGCAGATCGTAGCCGCAGTTTTTCGTGGATTGGTGGACCTCCGCCCGTCTTTACCCCCGAAAGACTCCGCCTCTCTGAGATCTTCTTTTTATACCCGATCATCTTACTGACCTACTAATAATTCACCTCCAGCTGTTTCTTTTTACCAACACTTCCTTTACCAGCCTTTTGTTGCCCCCGTCCCAACTTTTTTGACATGTGTTGCGGCCATCGAATTCAAAAATGACCTTTTTCGCCCCGTAAAACGGTACGTTTCCTCAGTTTGAACGTTTGATGTGTTTTCTGTGTTCTATCGTGAAGAACATACGGGCTTATGAGATCCGCAAAATCACTGCGTTCTGTTTTTATTTACGTTTTACACAGCGTCCCAAGTTTTTGGGAATTGGGGATGTGTGCGCGTGTGTGTGTGTGTGTGTGTGTATGTGTGTATGTATGTATATATATATATATATATATATATATATATATATATATATATATATATATATATATATATATAAAATAAAATGACTCCAATTCCGTGTGACCCTGATCACTTGGGGATTGAATAATACTTTGGCGAGTGCAGTGCGTTGAACGTAAATAATGAACATTAAGTCGTCAGCACGCTAAAAAGAACTCACCGATTGGCTCTCTTGCTCGTTGTCATGTTGCCACGCCCCTCGGGTTGAGTAATGACGTCAGGATGGGATGTATATGCAGTACAGGACGTGATAAACGTGTGTGGAGGTGCACACCTGATGATCATTTATCCAAAATGTCCTGTTTCTATAGAAACGTCATGCCTCATGCTTCACTTTTACTACATCTATAGTGGCCTATATATGTATAACTATATGTGCAAGTTGTTTTTATTATTATTATTAGTATTATTGTTATTATTATTATTATTATCATGCAAATTGTTGTTTGGGTGCTGATACAAACTTCTGGTGTGATAGATGAAGCACATGAAGCACAGATCAGCCGTCGTACCCGTATCGAGTTTGAGCTCGAGGTCACGTCGCCGCTGTTCAACGTGAACACAGGGAGTGAACTCTGTCGGTAATCACTGACACGGAAACGTGCACAAACAATCCGATATTCAGACTAAATATTTACCGTGTTACAGCTGTCATGTTCTATATCGAGTAAAAACAAAAAGACTCAGGATTTTACTTGTGAAGTAGATAGAAGAACTGAAAACGAGTTCCCGTTTCATCCGTCAGGTTCTAATGTTCTAATATATTCATAATATATTTATATCCGATCGTATGGACAGAATTAAAGCGGCCGATGGCGTCGAAACGGACGACGGAGGCTGCAGCTGGTGAACGGTGACGGGGCAGGTTTTTAAAATCTTTTTTTTGAAAGAAGAGAAGAACAGAAATCTTACAGAAACAGTTTCGGAGCTGAGTATTAAAGCTAAATCTGTGGAACTTCAGCTATTTGAAGTATGCGGGTTTTTTTCTTTTTTCTTTTTCTTTTCCTTAGAGTTCTTCGAGCCAGGTCAAGACATTGCTTCTGGTGTTTGCAGTTTCATTTGAACTTCGTGTACATTTTATACAGCACAGTCGAGGTCATACGTTTACATACGCCTTGCTGAATCTGCAGAATGTTAATCATTTAATAATAATAATAATAATAATAATAATAATAAGAGCGGTCATAAAAATGGCATTTTGTTTTTTATTTGGTTCACATAATAACTGAATTTACACAAATGAAGCAGTTCAAAAGTTCACGAGTCGCTTGTTTGTCCTGAGCAGTTAAACCGCCCACTGTTCTTCAGAAAAATCCTCCAGGCCCGGCACATCCTTTACTTTTCCAGCGTCTTCTGCGTATTTCACCCCGGGACCGAGGGACTCGTACACGACTATTACGAAAGACACAAACGTTCACTGATGCTGTAGAAGGCGTCTTGAGCATCTTCAGAAGCTACATGAGATATGTACATGAAACTGTCACTTCATGTGACTTCTTCAGGGGGGAAAAAAACAAGCTGCGATTTTTTTCTCTCTCGTCTTATTAACTTCGACAGAGAATAGAGAGAGAGAGAGAGAGTATAGAGAGAGAGTAAAGAGAGAGAGTAAAGAGAGAGAGTAAAGAGAGGGAATAGAGAGAGAGAGAGTAAAGAGAGTAAAGAGAGAGAGTAAAGAGAGGGAATAGAGAGAGAGAGAGTAAAGAGAGTAAAGAGAGAGAGAATAGAGAGAGAGAATAGAGAGAGAGAGAGAGAGAGAGAGAGAGAGAGTAAAGAGAGTAAAGAGAGAGAGAATAGAGAGAGAGAATAGAGAGAGAGTAAAGAAAGATAGAATAGAGAGAGAGAATAAAGAGAATAGAGAGAGAATAAAGAGAGAGAGAGAATAGAGATAGAGAGAGAGAGAGAGAGAGAGAACAGAGAGAATAGAGAGAGAGAGTAAAGAGAGATAGAATAGAGAGAGAGAATAGAGAGAGAGAACAGAGAGACTAGAGAGAGAGAGAGAGTAAAGAAAGATAGAATAGAGAGAGAGAATAAAGAGAATAGAGAGAGAATAGAGAGAGAGAGAGAATAGAGAGAGAGAGTAAAGAGAGATAGAATAGAGAGAGAGAGAGAACAGAGAGACTAGAGAGAGAGAGAGAGAGAGAGAGAAAGAAAGATAGAATAGAGAGAGAGAATAAAGAGAATAGAGAGAGAGAATAAAGAGAATAGAGAGAGAATAAAGAGAATAGAGAGAGAATAAAGAGAGAGAGAGAATAAAGAGAGAGAGAGACAGAATAGAGAGAGAGACAGAATAGAGAGAGAGACAGAATAGAGAGAGAGAATAAAGAGAATAGAGAGAGAATAAAGAGAGAGAGAGAGAATAGAGAGAGAGAGTAGAGAGAGAGATAGAATAGAGAGAGAGAGAGAATAAAGAGAGAATAGAGAGAGGGCTGGCGAGGGAACGAGTGTTTATAGCTGCTATAACGTGAGTGACACCAGGAACTGACGTGTTACGCGGACGTGTAGACGTTAAGTGAAGCTATAAATGGATAATAAGGATAATGATATAAGTGTGACCTGTTCTTTAATCAAATAAAAAATCGGTATTGTTGGCAGATTGCTGTGATATAAGAGGAGGAATGATGGTGTGATATAAGAGGAGGAATGATGGTGTGATAAAGAGGAATGATGGTGTGATAAAGAGGAATGATGGTGTGGTATAAGAGGAATGATGGTGTGATATAAGAGGAATGATGGTGTGATATAAGAGGAGGAATGATGGTGTGATATAAGAGGAATGATGGTGTGATATAAGAGGAGGAATGATGGTGTGGTATAAGAGGAGGAATGATGGTGTGATAAAGAGGAATGATGGTGTGATAAAGAGGAATGATGGTGTGATAAAGAGGAATGATGGTGTGATAAAGAGGAATGATGGTGTGATATAAAAGGAGGAATGATGGTGTGATATAAGAGGAATGATGGTGTGATATAAGAGGAATGATGGTGTGATATAAGAGGAATGATGGTGTGATAAAGAGGAATGATGGTGTGATATAAGAGGAATGATGGTGTGATATAAGAGGAATGATGGTGTGATAAAGAGGAATGATGGTGTGATATAAGAGGAATGATGGTGTGATATAAGAGGAATGATGGTGTGATATAAGAGGAGGAATGATGGTGTGATAAAGAGGAATGATGGTGTGATATAAGAGGAATGATGGTGTGGTATAAGAGGAGGAATGATGGTGTGATATAAGAGGAATGATGGTGTGATATAAGAGGAATGATGGTGTGATAAAGAGGAATGATGGTGTGATATAAGAGGAATGATGGTGTGATATAAGAGGAATGATGGTGTGGTATAAGAGGAATGATGGTGTGATATAAGAGGAGGAATGATGGTGTGATATAAGAGGAATGATGGTGTGATAAAGAGGAATGATGGTGTGGTATAAGAGGAATGATGGTGTGATAAAGAGGAATGATGGTGTGATAAAGAGGAATGATGGTGTGATATAAGAGGAATGATGGTGTGATATAAGAGGAGGAATGATGGTGTGATATAAGAGGAATGATGGTGTGATAAAGAGGAATGATGGTGTGATATAAGAGGAATGATGGTGTGATATAAGAGGAATGATGGTGTGATATAAGAGGAATGATGGTGTGATATAAGAGGAATGATGGTGTGATAAAGAGGAATGATGGTGTGATATAAGAGGAATGATGGTGTGATATAAGAGGAATGATGGTGTGATATAAGAGGAATGATGGTGTGATATAAGAGGAATGATGGTGTGATATAAGAGGAATGATGGTGTGATATAAGAGGAATGATGGTGTGATATAAGAGGAATGATGGTGTGATATAAGAGGAATGATGGTGTGATAAAGAGGAATGATGGTGTGATAAAGAGGAATGATGGTGTGATATAAGAGGAATGATGGTGTGATAAAGAGGAATGATGGTGTGATAAAGAGGAATGATGGTGTGATAAAGAGGAATGATGGTGTGGTATAAGAGGAATGATGGTGTGATATAAGAGGAATGATGGTGTGATAAAGAGGAATGATGGTGTGGTATAAGAGGAATGATGGTGTGGTATAAGAGGAATGAAACACTTGGGGCTGCGCTGTTATTGGAAAATAATCACCTGTGTTGTGGTCACAGGAACTGCGCTTCATCACACCGCCCCGTGGTCGATTGTGACACGTGCGCAGAGGTTAATAACGATGGAAAGGAATCGGAAAACCTGGACGCAACCGAAGGTGAAAAAGAGAATGGAAGTGTTTTTGTGAAAACTGGCTCCGACGCTGTTATTTCAGCAAAGTACAAAACCGTCTCTGCTCTCCCTCCGTCTTCCTGCGCGTTCTTCCCGTCCCCTCCTGTCTTGTGCGTCCGTTTGATTCAAGGCGCTCATTCGGCTGTATGAATTTTACGATGACGGAGATATACGGCACCGTCGAGTTCTCACTTCCCACCAAAGTCACTCTGACCGTTCATCTTCATTTAATATAAAAAGAAACATGGACATCAAAGCCAAGCCGCGTCCTGCGGACCGTCCGGACGTCCTTCGCGGCTCAACCGCCGAGTTTGTGTGCGGTTATTTTACCTATAATTTCAGCGGGAAGTCATTAATAACAGCAGCGGGGTTGTTTTTCTGCTGCGTGTTTGTCTAAAGTGCCGGAATCAGCTTTTGTGTCGGAGAGAAACAGCATCTGTGCCCCCTGTGACATTGCTTTTCACTTCTACAGCACCGGCATTAATCATAAACCAGCGTCATGTGCTAATGTAACGCATCTGCGCAAAATTCCTCCTCCGGCCGTTGCCGCAGTTACTGGCGTAACGATGACCGCCTTGGCGTCTGCGGCGCCCCAGACGAGTAGGCGAGAAGGCGAGGAGGTGAGGAGGGGGTGTTTACACGCGGATTATTCTCCCTGTTAGCTTTGGAGAGGTCGCTCGATCCCTTTCGGCGAGTGCGCATGAGAAACGAGAGCTCTCAAGGAGCTGGACGTGAGAAATGTCCCGTCTCGATCTTTGCTTAGCTTCGCACATGTTTAGCTTTCGCGTCTGGATCTCATTCTGTATTTACACAGATTCCCAAGCTGAAACAAACATCTGGAATATTGTTGCCTCGCAGGGTGATGATATTAGAGATCCACCAGAGAACGTAGATGAAGGGATACGTCACACTGCTGTAGATAAAAGAAACATTCTTTTCTTTTCTTTTCTCGCGTTTCGCTCAGAAGTCCAACACAAACTAGTGGCGGAAAAGAAAAAAAAATCGGGCAGTCTGGTGATCATAATAAAACGTTTTACTGGTGGAAATGATGACATCTGTCCACTGGTAAAGATTTCCAAACCTCAGCGGAGAACTGTTACAAATCCAGCTCATGCGTTTGTCTTACAGCGTCGTCAAAAACCGCTGCGGGTTCGACCGTGCGGCTGCGAAGAGTACGAAGCGGTCACGGAGACACTAGAGGACAGTTTTGGGACCGATTCTCCTGACGACCGCGAAGTTGTCGTGATCGTACACCATTACCTTTCCAGATGATCCTGTAGTTCGAGGGTTGTGGGAAGACTGCGACCGTCTCGTATGAAAACGTGACCTTGACGTCATTTGTGAAAGTGAGCAAAGCGTTAATTAATTAGCATTAATTAGCATCGAGTGCAGTAATGGCTTTCCCACAGCGTTACACATCAATAGCCCTACTATATCTTTACAAAAAAAAACAAAAAAAAAACAAAGACATAAAAAAAATATCCGGCTCACCACTGAGAAACGCAGCCACGATA
Organism: Ictalurus punctatus; assembly: GCF_001660625.3. Taxonomy (NCBI): domain Eukaryota; kingdom Metazoa; phylum Chordata; class Actinopteri; order Siluriformes; family Ictaluridae; genus Ictalurus; species Ictalurus punctatus. The sequence goes on from NC_030425.2 coordinate 29,061,375, forward strand.
TTCGCATCGTAACGGCCGAGTTTCTAACGGTCGGTGAAAATGATTCTCGGACTGCGTTATCGCTGACGGTTCGATTGTCCGCTCGCATGAAGGCGGTCTTTGTGTCGAGTGTGCGCTCCGACGAAAACCCAGCGCCGCGGGTCTGGAACGTACGACGGCACAAATGTCACGGCGGTGAAATATCGTGCGTGTCCGTGCCTTACAGGGGTTCATGGTTCCTGTTTGGATCCTGTACGCTGCTTCTGTACATTGTCTCAGCGTCACATTCTGCTTGTTACCATCAGTGGGAAAGGAAACTGGAATTGTTTTTAGGTCGAAACACGACAGGAGAGAATTTACGCTTCCGCTCGTAAGGAAAATCAGCTTTCACCACCCGGGAACGAGCTTCACGAGTAAATACCAGATAAACAGCCGAGTGACGTGGGACGTGGGTGTCTGAGGCATCTTAAAACTAGTGGCATATCATTTGTGTTAAACTTCTGTGGCATATTTAATCGCCTTAAACTCTCAAACTCGTCATTCTGCAAATCTTCCTTTTCAGACGTGTGATAGTGGGAGTATGATATGTAACGTGCGGCACTGCAACACGGAGAACATTTAAGATAAATAAATAAAACTCGATGATAAAATTAGCCGGGTCTATGAGGAGCACACACTGCGTCACGTCGGGACACAAAGTGACCCGAATAAACGGGCTCATAAATAAATAAATAAATAAATAAATACTATAACACTATAACTATAACAGTGATGTTGTGCTGTTGTAGGAAAATAATCAACACCAGAGTGAGTTACTGTTACCACCCAGAGGGGTTATTATTTTCCTATAACAGTGTTTTATTCCTCTTATACCACAGCATTTTGTCAATATTTTAAAATGATAAAATAACAACGCATCCTTTATTTTTTATTTTATTTTTTAAACGTGTGTAGTTACTGTAGTATTGTTGTAGACAATAAAAGTATTCATCGTAAGTATAAGTGCGTAGGCGTGTAACACCTAAAAAGTAAATATAACTAAATGGAACCAAAGTAAATAGTATATTTTATTTATACAGCACCTTTCATGAGTTTCAAAAGCTTTACAGTGTTAAAAAAAAAAATTACATAAAGAAAGAAAGAAAAGAAAAAAATCAAATCTGTGCAAATAAACGCAATAAACAATAGCCATGTAATATGAATATAAAACATCTGATTAAAAATGCGTAATGATGCATAGAATAAAGGTACATGTATAATTACTTATATAATTGTATAATTAATATGATATTTTTAGCCATTTGAAAAATAAAAATAAAACCACTAAGTGTTAGTTTACGCTCGTTTGAAACCTGCTTCTTTTTCCCGCAGTAAAGCAGCATGTAAACAGGAGTATTAGACGTATTTGAACATAAGTGCAACGTAAATGCGATCCAGGGTGAATGAATGAAACGGCACCACGTTAGGCTCATCTCCTGAGGTCCTTTCTTTTTTCTGCTGATGTCGATATCGAGTCTGCGGTTAATGGAGAGAGCGGAGAGAGCGTGCTGCATTCTGGCGAGACCCGGGTCTGAAATTTATTCGATTTACCCTCGGCCGTGTGGCTGCCAGTTATTCGATACGTCGCTTATGACAGCTCATGGCAAAGTGCAGAGCCGCACAAGAACCCAGAACCCGGTCCCCGCTGCGATAATTAAGAGATACGAGATAATTAAGAGATACGGAGAAATTTCCTCTGATGAAGAAGGGGTGATGGTGATGAGCGCTGGAATTTCTAGCAGATCAGAGGTGACGTTTTACGTCCAGGCTGAAAAACCGACCACGATTCTGTTACGCTGCGAGGCGGGGAGCGATTATTTTGTCTCCTTAGCTGGTGAGAAGGAAGCTTCACTGCAAATCAGTCCTGAAGATCACCCTCGTCATATGATGAAACATTTCTGTCTCGATAGGCGTGGTCTCTATCAGGATGACTCCGCCCCTTCCACCCCTCCCCCATCCACGGGATGACACTCGCACTCACAACATCTCGTAACACCACTATTGCAACTGTCGTACTGTTCTACCTCGACCCTGACCCGACCTGTTGCAGCTATTTCCTGTTCAAATTATTCTTATATTTAATGTGTATTTTCAGAACGTTATTAGTATTTTAGCTTTTTTATTATACTATTTTAGAATGTATATTAGTATTTTTTAGTATTTTTGTCTTTTTTTTTCTTTCTATGAAACCTTTTATTTTTAGTTGTGAACAGATGGTGGTTGTCATGGTAACGCTATATTTTGGCAAATTTAAAAGTAAACACTGAGACCATGATGATGCGAATCGAGACCCTTTGAGAAATCGCCCTTTTTGTGATCAGTGTGTGCTAGCTGACTGCCGGTTAACTAGCTAGCTAACTTTAGCTGATGTTAGCCATGGACACTGACGTGAAACGATGATGCAGATCGAGACTCTGAGACTCTGATACTTATCTGCGCTAGCTTTCTAGCGCCTGGCTAAGTAAGTTAACTAATCTGAGTGGTATTGGGGTAATAGGAGTGCCAGGAGGACAATAATATGTGGCGTTGTGTTATTATCGTATAAAGGATGTGACTAGCTAGTTGTTTTTTCTTCTGTTGTTCTGGGACGTTTTTGTAATTTAAGGTACAGAGGTAAAACGTTCGTTTAGGGCAGAATTAGCTATAATTGTGCTGACAGTCCGTGTGAGTCGGCGGTGAACTCTTATCCTGGGACCCACCCCCCACTCCCTCCCTCCCTCCCTCCCTCCCTCCCTCGGCCACCACGTCCCCATTGTGTGCTGAAGAGGCTTAGTCCGGTCCAAGTCCACATGTCGCTGCCCTGACAACGGCCTGTTTCTGGTGCAGCAGGCTGCTGGAATTGAGAACCTCCGTGGTACAATGGAGGGACTGTTAAGCTCGAGCGAGTGTAGTAAAAACGCTCCCTTATAGCCCCCCCCCCCCATGTTGACCCATCACTCGTCAAAACATCCACCAGCACAACCCCATACACACATTCCCGTGTGTACAATGAGACAATTTTTTAAATACTATTACATATAACGGCAATTTTCTTCTTCTTTTTTTTTTTAATGAACCCTAGTTTGACGGGGAAACTTTATTCCGGATTGTTCTCCATTCTCCTTAGCACAGCTGTGACTGATATGGAGAGTCACACAGGAATGTCTAGCGCTCCACTTGTGCGAGGAGTTGAAAGCGTTTTCACCTCGATCCACGCAAACGGATACCTGTGCAGGTCAGGCTGCATTGAACCGCTGCAATCCTATAGCTCCCCAAAGACATGGCTCTACAATGGAGTCCTGTCTGGACAATGTCTCTTTTGTCTCTTCCCCATAGGAAAACCGCTTAATTATTTTTATTTATTTATTTATTTTTTTCACGGAAAAAAGTTTCTCACTTGTTTTTCATTTAGGTGAAAAATTTGTCAAAGAATTGCTCAGGAGAACTAGAACGAGATGAGATTAGACAGAACAGTAGCTGTAGTGTAACCAATTTATTGACAGGCATATTAATACAGAATTCTGTACATCTCTAAAATATATATTAGTATTCTTGTAGTAAACTTGTAGGTACAGCGTGGACTATTATTTGAAAAAAAAAGAGATGTATTTAACTGTTTAAAAGTTTGGTGAATATATATATATATATATATATATATATATATATATATATATATATATATATATAATTTTTTATAACCAAACGCTGACTGATAAAGTTCCAGACCTTTTTAAAAAAATTTTTTTATCATGCCTTGTATCACTCCTTGGTCTTCATGATGCTGTTTGTTTAGGTACGTTCTTCCAGGAACTGGTGTATTTCTATTGAATATAAATACACAGGTTGACTCCGTTTAACTAATCATACGACTTCTTATGGTGACTAGGAAGAGGGTGTGTGTGGTGGGGGTCAATACTTATGCAATCACTTATACAAACAACTTTGAGAAGATTCATTCGCTAAAAAATGCGGAAAATCTCAAGGGGGAAGTGTGTGTGTGTGTGTGTGTGTGTGTGTGTGTGTGTGTGTGTGTGGAGGGGGAGGGGGTGAATACTTATGCAAACCTCTGATGTTATTCCTCTTCAAAAGAAACTACGGCGATGACAATGACATCTCTTTCAGATTTGATTTCGTTCTGGTTTTGGTTTACATCCCGGGTGTTTGATATTCATGAGACTGCGGCTCTACGTCGACTGACCCTGTATGCAAATTTCACTTCGGCTGTAACAAAAAATAATAGGAAAAAAATATATACACAAAAAAAGAGAAGTCGTTCGTGTGTTGTTCTCTGTAATCTGGTTCTGGTGTAGCAGCTGAGACAGAATGCGCTAATTAGCCATGTACAATGTGTAAACTGACAGCTCTGCTAACGGAGCAGTGTTTTTGGCATCTTAGCAGCACACATTTATGGTCCATTATTCATGCTAGCAAGTCTTTTTGACACAAAATCATGCTAGCAGCTGTCTTTTAATCACGTAACTCATGCTAGAAGCTGTTTTGCTTTCACAAAATCATGCTAGCTGCTGTTTTCGAATCATGCTAAATCACACCAGCTGTCTTTCATGCCAGTGGCTGTATTCCAACCAAACAATACTATGCTAGTGTGACTTTCCTAATCACATGAAATCACATTAGCTAGACAAAATCATGCTAGCAGCTCGATACTAATCATGAAAAAATCATGCTTGCAGGTATTTTTCTGTAGCATTAAATTGTGCCAGTAGCTGTTCATTCAAAATCTTACTAGCTGCTGTTTTTATTCATACAAAGTCATTCTAGAAGGTGTTTTCCTTTCAGGAATTCATGCTAGCAGCCTTTTTTACAACCACACAAAATCATGCTAGCTCTTCCAATCACGCAAAACGGCAATAGCTGCTCTTTTCAAACCAGATATTCAAACCAAATCATTGTTTTCCCACCAAATCATGCTAGCAGCCGTTGTTCAATCATTCTAAATAATGTTAATTGATGTATATTAATCAGACAAGACATTCTGCTGATTTTGCTAGCAGCTATGTTTCTATCACCCAGAATTGTGCTAGTTGTTTCCAACAATGCAAAAGCTCACTAAGGTTTTGTAACGACAAGTTATGCTAGAAACGGTTTTCCTTTCACCAAGTCATGCTAGTTGCTGTTTTATGGGAGCAACTGTTTAAAAAAAAAAAAAAAAAAATCATGTTAAATCATTGTAATCATTGTTCAATCATGCTAGCTGTTGTGTTCCAGTTATGCTAAATCATACTAGCCACCCACCCAAACCCCAGCCCCAAAATCACACTAGGTCCTGCTTTTTATAATAATAATAAAAAAAATCATGTTTGAAGTTTATTTTCATTTCACCACATCATGCTAACAACTATTTTCCAATCACACAATGCTAGTACCCCCCCCCCCCCCCCCCCCCCCCCCATTACCCCAAATCATGCATGCTTTTCCAGTCATGCTAAATCAGGCTGTTAGCTGTTAATGCAAATTTAAAAGAGTTATTAAATAATACGATTGAATATTAAACGGAGACTTTAGGGGTTGATTATTGTTTTGATCGCTGTTTTGTTCATTTAACATGTTTTTTTTTGTTTTCAGAAATTAAATGTGTTTTACATTCCAGCTCAGTTTTATTACTTCTTTGGGGTTTTGTGTCTCTGTTTCTGGTTAAACTCTGCACGGGTCGGATCTGTATCGAGTTTCTTACCGAATATTAAAGTCTAATATTCCTCTTATTAGCTCCGAAAGTTGTTTAGAGGGAAAATAAGCTCAGCTGATGGCTGATTCATAACATCAGTCTGATGTGAAGAGCTGTTTCTGGAAATTCTGATCAGGAAAGCCTCGGGCAGTCAAAACTAACAGAACGAGTTGAACTTGCTGGGCTGTAACGCTGCTTCCATTTAATTCATTTGCACACGGGCGTGTCCGAGGCCAGTCGAACACGTCTGCAGTGCAAGTCGTTTAGCGTGTACGCATGTCCGTGTAGGTGTGTGTAATAATCATAATCATATGTGGTATGTAAACAAACACAAGTTTGTCACTGTGCAGTTTGTGCGAATTGAGTTCAGATGTTCGTCAATATTTACACAGGGAACCTTCCTCCTATTCGCAATCGGGACACACACACACACACACACACGCACGCACGCACTGAGGGGATTTTTTAAGCTCCACGTTCAGATTATTTTAAACTCCTGCATGCTTTTCAGTGCTCTGAAGTTACAAGATTTTTCTTCAGAAGCGGTGTCCAAGACAAGTTTTTCGATAGTGTCTAGACCACCACCTTTAAACCCTAAAAAAATCAGGGATAGAAAATGAGGACTGTATAGTACAGTGCTGGGGGAAAAAGTATTTGCCCCATCCTGATTTCTTCTGTTTTTTTTTTTTTGTATATCTCAAACAAAAGGCAACCTGATAAAACAAAGGCAACCTGAGTAAACGCAAACATATTTAAATGATAATGTTATTTATTGTGGCAAAGACGTTATCCAATACTAACTTGTGTGAAAACATATTTGCCCCCCACCGAACCCCACCTGCATCCATAATGGCGTTCAACTGGACTAGACGCAACCAGGCCTGATTACTGCAAACCCTGTTCCATCACATCAACACTTGAACGATGAGGAAGAAGGTGATTGAAATACATCAGTCTGGGATTATAAAGCTATTTCAAAGGCTCTGGGACTCCAAAGAACCACAGCGAGAGCCGTTATCTCCAAACGGAAAAACTCAGCACAGTAGTGAACCTTCCCAGAAGTTTGTAGCCTAGTCAAAGTCTTGTTTGAACCAATTGAGATGCTGTGGCAGGACCTAAAACGAGCAGTTCATGCGTGAAAACCATCCAGTGTGGTTGAACTAAAGCAGTCCTGCAAAGAAGAGTGGACCAAAATTCCACCACAGCGCTGTGAAAGACTGATCGACAGATATCGGAAGTGTTTGGTTGTAGTTATTGCTGCTAAAGGTGGCACAACCAGATTTTAAGTTTAAGGGGGGCAATTAGTTTTTCACATGGGTGATAGGTGTTGGATCACTTTTTTTGCTTTAATAATTTTTTTTTTTTTTAAAATAAAAACGGTATTGTGTGTTTACTCGGGTCACCTCGTATGTTGCTTGAAGGTCTAAAAATATTTAGTATGAGATGTACACAAAAACAGAAGGAATCAGGGTAAATACTTTTTCACAGCACCGTATATTGTCAGTATATTCCCGCATGAGTAGTCCTAGTTGTAATGATCACATTATCACTGCAAATTTGGTTTAAAATGAGCTAAATTGCTTCCACGCATCGATCCGGCACTGTTGTCTCTCCACTGTATTTATTTTTTTTTTGAGATACTAAATCAAGGTCATAAGCTTGTAATGTGTGCATGGGATGGCGCTGATCTGATCATCCTTTTCATGCACTGTTTTAATTTGTCCAATTAATAAAACAATGCCAATATCTGTTATTAATTCGATGCTCTCGTGTTAAGAAAACGTGCCCGGGGTCGGTTTGAAGGACAAGCTGACCCAGCACTCATCTGCTACGTTTACAGAGAAACCTTAAGCTTATTCACAGTTTTATCTATAAAAAAAAAAAGAAGTGTGTTCTCGTATCGATTTGAAGGCAGCCGGTTATGAAACTCCTTCACACAAAAGCCTGTAATCAAGAAAAGGTCAGAAGTTCACCTTGGCCGAGATGCGGCAGTAACCCGAGGCGTGTAAAAGGACCGTATCTCTGTCAGATGTCAGGATTTTGGACTTTACTCAGTCATGAGGGTTTTACTGCATGTATTATAAGGATTTCAGCATAAAAGATAAAAGTATTACACGTCAGCACTTCCTTAATATTCGAATGCTCCGCCTGTCGCCCATGACCTGCGTGAAAAAAGAAACGTACATGCGCAGCTCGTCCCGCGTTTTTTTCTTTTTCTTCACCTAATTGGTCTAAAAAGTTTATCTTAGGGCTTCATTGGCTGCAAATAATAAAGAACACACTGAGAGACATTCTCAGAAAGTATTAGCATCCCAAATCTGGTTTTGCTACACTGTTGGTATATTGCCGAGTGTCCTGTAGCTTTGTATTATTGACCCGTTGCTACGGCGATCCTGAAGCCACCTGAAAACTATGCTTTTTCCTGCTTTTTAAAAAAAAAAAAAAAAAAAAGAGTTCTGTTTCTGGAAGCGGTTACTTCCACTACTCGCTGACTTAAACTGTGAATTCGCATTCATTGGACGTGTGAGCTGACAGAAAACAAGGAGGCGGGATCTCCGAGATCTCTTTAGTTGGAAAAAAATGGACAAGGCGCTAATTATTATTAAGCAGCGTCTCATTGGACTAGTTTATTTACTTTTGCACGGTGTACACAGGAATAAAAATAAATGGCTGTCCACTGACATGCTGGGGGTTTTTGTGGTAAACTTCATCATCATCTTCTTCTTCTTCTTCGCCAGTTTTATTACACTCTTATGGATATTTGCGTAACAGCTGTCTGATGCGTTTAAAGTTGCATGTGGATAAAATTTTGGTGTCGGTAGTTGACTGCAGGGTGTTTTTGCGCCGGTGCGTTTCTTTTTTTTTCTTTTATTTTATTTTATCCACCTCTCTCTACCGCTCTCACTTCCCTGTGCTGTGCGAGGAGGAGAATCAGGGATAAAGTGATTATGCTGCGTTTTCGCCAAGGAGGAAGAGGAGGAGGAGGAGGAGGAGGAGGAGGCAGGACACTTTTTGCTGTGACAGGACTGCTTAATGATTTCCCTTTTGCGGTCGGGGCTCGTGCGCAGTGAAGCCGCAATAGACCAAACCGGCCAGGAGATGAGAAAGCGGGGGGGGTTTAGCAGAGAAACGTTAGTTCACAATTCACTTCCTGCACCATTTATCTCTCAGACATCACATTAAACAGTAAACGCTCAGGATGGTGTAGAAGTTATGAATGAAACAGTGAGAAGTGTGTCATATTGTCCACCAACCAAGCAGCAACAGGAGCAGTGTCATGGCACCATCACATCCAACATGATGAAGCGATGAAGGCCACGCCAGGCTAAGAACACACTGTTTTGTACTCAGTGGGCAATAATAATATACGGGGATTGGGGCAGCGTGGAGAATAAAAACAAAGGCGGGATTGACGGGAGCAGACAGTGGGTTCCTGTGTCTGACACTCGGAGGCCGTTCCATCAAACATGATTAAACGGGTGATATTTAACCCCCGGAGCCCTCGCAGAACGCGTTGACTTTCGCAGACAACATGATGTGCACTCACCATAACGATGTGCATTAAACGACATGGGCGAGCGAGCAGATACGAAGCGAGAGCGCGGACGCGGCGGACCTCTGGGAAGAGCTGGCACGGGATCTAGCGTCAGCATGGGCATCTGCTGCGGCTGCTTTCCTCCGCAAGATGTTAATGAGGATCAGGAGAAGGTGCCGGTTCATCTGGAGGCTATCATCGAGGAGGCGGACGAGAGCTTCACGGCTGAGGAAAGGTAACGTGGTTAAAATCAAAAGTTTTCTCTTTCTGTTTTTTTTTTTTTTTCTGTATCCGTGAGTCCTCTGATAACCTCTAAGTGGAGCTCTTTCAGAGATGACAGAACATCTACTGCATTCTGTCAAAAAAAAAAAAAAACCCCAGGAAAAACTCCTCGGCAGGCAGAGATTACATTTTAAATTGCACAGGAATTCGTGTTCGCCCTTCAGAAGCCTAGCAGGAGAAATAATCTAAAAAAGAAAGAAAAGAAAACAGTCCTACCAGATTGTGAAGTCAAGGCCACTCGCTTGTAAACAATGCGTGCTGTTTGTTCCGACTCTGCTGTTCGCTTAGTGGGATTTTGCGATTCGGACTATGACAGGAATCCGGGGTCGGCTCACGTGTTTTTCTGTGCCGCTGAGGAGAATTATAATGATTAATAATCAAAGGCCTTTGTTGTGGAAGTTGAGTCGGGGATTGTGGGTTTGATCCTTACAGCACCAGACATGAGTGTTTTCTAAAATCGCTTAAACGAGTATTTTTAACCGCATTCTTTGTGACGCGGAAAGCTCGCTAATATTTCAAATAAACCATAAAGTCATACGGCGCTGCTTGAAAGTGTGTGACTTTTTGATATTTCTACATAAATTCGATCTAAAACGTCATCAGAGTTTCACACGAGTCCTGGAAGTAGATAAAGAGAACCCGGTTAAACAAACGAGACAGAAATATTACGCTTGGTCATTTATTCACTGAGGAAAATGCTCCAGTATTACATCTGTGAGTGGAAAAAGTATTTGAATCTCTAGGATTAGGCGTTAATCTGAAGGTGAGATGAGAGTCAGGTGTCTTCAATCAGTGGGATGACGATCAGGTGTGAGTGAGCGAGTGAGTGAGTGAGTGAGAGAGCGAGCGAGTGAGAGAGTGAGAGAGTGAGCGAGTGAGCGAGTGAGTGAGTGAGCGAGTGAGCGAGTGAGAGAGTGAGAGAGTGAGTGAGCGAGCGAGCGAGCGAGCTGTTTTATTTAAAGAACAGGGATCTATGAGAGTCCGATCTTCACAACACGTGTCTGTGGAAGTGTATCATGGCACGAACAAAGGAGATTTCTGAGGACCTTGGAAGAAGTGTTGTTGAAGCTCATCAGGTTGGAAAAGGTCACAAAACCATCTCTAAAGAGTTTGGACTCCACCCATCCACAGTCAGACAGATTGTGTAGAAATGGAGGGAATTTAAGACCATCGTTCCCCTCCCCAGGAGTGGAGACCAACAAAGATCTCTCCAAGAGCGAGACGTGTGATAGTCCATGAGGTCACAAAGGAACCCAGGGGAACTTCTAAGCATCTGAAGGTCTCTCTCACATTGACTAATGTTCATGATTCCACCGTCAGGAGAACACTGAACAACGGTGTGCATGGCAGGGCTGCAAGGAGAAAGTCACCGCTCTCCAAAAAGAACACTGCTGCCCTTCTGCAGTTTACTAAAGCTCATGTGGACGAGCAGAAGGCTAAAGGAAAAATGTTCTGTGGACGGAGGAGACCAAAATAGAAGTTTTTGTTTAAATGAGAAGCGTTATGTTTGGAGAAAGGAAAACACTACACTACAGCATAAGAACCTTCTCCCATCTGTGAAACATGGTGGTGGTAGTGTCATGGTGTGGGACTGTTTTGCTGCATCTGGACCAGGACGACTCGCCGTCACTGATGGAACAATGAGTTCTGAAGGAAAATATCAGGACATCTGTTCATGAACTGAATCTGAAGAGAAAGTGGGACAGCAAGACAACGACCCTAAACACACGAGTCGTTCTACTAAAGAACGCTTAAAGAAGAATAAAGTGAATGTTCTGGAACGGCCGAGTCAGAGTCCTGACCTCAATCCAGTAGAGATGTTGTGGAAGAACCTGAAGCCAACAGTTCATGTGAGGAAACACACCAGCCGAAGCTGTTCTGTACTGAGGGACGTCTAAAACTCCTCCGAGCCGACGTGCAGATGATCAACACTTACCCCGAACGTTTATCTGCAGTGATTACTGCACAAGGGGCTCACACCACACACTGAAAACACACTCACAGAGATGTAATACTGGAGCCTTTTCCTCAGTAAACAAATGACCAAGCGTAATATTTCTGTCTCGTTTGTTCAACCGGGTTCTCTTTATCTACTTCCAGGACTCGTGTGAAACTCTGATGATGTTTTAGGTCACGTTTATGCAGAAATATAGAAAATTCCCTCAAACTTTCGAGCAGCACCGTACAGATTAACGTGCTTGTTCCAGTACGTTATCTGTCTACTGTAACAACCCGCTCATGAAGACGTCCAAATACGTGCGAAATTGTTGATTGGTGACGAGACGTTTATTTAACATTCATGGAAGGAGTCTCCAGTTCGAGTGCTTTGTAACAGAGGTAAAGCTGTAAGAAGTTGTTTTTTCGACATCTTCTGGTCGGACGAATTTAGGCTTTTTGAATGAATTTGCCGTTTCTCGGTAACAAGCTGAATATTTTTTTTTTTTGGAACGTTAATGAAATTGCCTTTCGTAAGAGCGATTAGGCGTCAAGCGAGCGTCGCACATACGTCTTTTGGTACTCGGTGGGCGTCCATGTGCATGTTTGTTTCCCGCATTTTAGTGTGCTCTCGGTTTGGATTCAATCAGACTAAATGGTGTGTGCGTGTGTGTGTGTGTGTGTGTGTGTGTGTGTGTGTGTGAAAGCGGCCTCAGAGACCTTTTAGAAGCAGTTGTTTATAAGGTCATTTGTGTTAGTGTTGTGTTGGTGAAAGGTCAGCGTTTCGCTCGAGTGCAGATTGTAAGGTCTGTGCAGGGACGTTTGAAAACAAACATTTCACCCTGCTGAACTTTGGCCCTGTGATGATTCATATACGAGTGGAAAACAGGAAATATGTACGGCACGGTACAATGAAGTGCAGAGTGCGTCAGTGACTGAGACTGCTGGAACACGCTGTAAGGGTGCCATTGATTCGTGCAATTTATGCCCTTAATTGTGCACAGCTTTAGCTATCTGGCCTTCCAGCACACACACACACGCGCACGCACACAGCTCACTACAGCAGGGCTGATCAGAGGACTAACAGCTCAGAGCGACGATCAGGGCAGGCTTTAAAACTGGTGTGAAATATTTGCTCGGAGAGGACAAAGTACTTCCTGTCTGAATGAATCATCCGCCTGCCTGAGCGCTCGAGTGATCAGCCAGGGCCTGCTGCTGTTCCTCCAGGGGCCACCAGGGAATGCTGTCGAGTCTTTCTGACATTTCAGGGTGGACTCTTGCGTGGTATCATCCCACGCCGCTGAGCGACGAGTTCTCGTTTCACTCTGGATCTGTTCAGGCCGTTTTACAGTTGTGCTCATAAGTTTACACCCGCCTCGCAGAATCTGCAAAATGTTAATCATTAAAAAAAAAAAAAAAAAAAGAGGGATCATAAAAATGAATTACATAAAGTCCACAAGACACAATAATAACAGTATTTTCACAATTGAACCAGTTAATCCTGTGTGTCGTTCTAGCTAAAACCGCTAAATCTGTGGAACTTCAGCTATTTGAAGTATGCGGGTTTTTTTCTTTTTCTTTTTCTTTTCCTTAGAGTTCTTCGAGCCAGGTCAAGACATTGCTTCTGGTGTTTGCAGTTTCATTTGAACTTCGTGTACATTTTATACAGCACAGTCGAGGTCATACGTTTACATACGCCTTGCTGAATCTGCAGAATGTTAATCATTTAAAAATTATAATAATAATAATAATAATAATAATAAGCGCGGTCATAAAAATGGCATTTTGTTTTTTATTTGGTTCACATAATAACTGAATTTACACAAATGAAGCAGTTCAAAAGTTCACGAGTCGCTTGTTTTGTCCTGAGCAGTTAAACCGCCCACTGTTCTTCAGAAAAATCCTCCAGGCCCGGCACATCCTTTACTTTTCCAGCGTCTTCTGCGTATTTGCCTCCTTTCCGACAGCGACTATATATTATTATTACTGAGATCCATCTTTTCACACGGAGGACGACTGAGGGACACGGATATTACAAAAGGCGCAAACATTCACTGATGCTCAAGAAGCCATCTTGAGGATCTTCAAAAGCTACATAAGATATGTAGATGTTTCCCAGGAGACAAAACAATAACAATTTACACTGATCACTGATGCTCAAGAAGGCAACGCGATACATTAAGATCCAGTGGGGGCGTAAACTTTTCAACAGGGTGATCGGTGTACATTTTTGTTGTTTTGTCTTCCGGGTAAAATGTAGATATCTAAAAACAATTTACACCGAGCATCCTGTTCAAAAGTTTATACCCCTACTAAATAAAAAGTGATTATTGTGCCTTGTGGACTTTATGTAAACGTCCGGTATGTGAAATCGCTCATTCAGGGCCGGACTAAATACAAAAACAACGCACCGTGCCATCGGTACCGTAGTAAAAAAATGAGCTATTATGTTATTAATGAGTACACAGTGCAACAACTTCAAAGTGAAATGATATTAAGTGTTTATTTAGTGTAGATACAGATACTCTAACTAGCAAGATCATTTGTATAGCGAAGTGGTCTTAAAAAAAAACACACCAAAAAACCCCCTCCATCAGTGCAGTAAAAAAACACGTACGTCTACAAAAAGTCTTTTATTATATTATAGTTATTAGGATTTTACTGCATATATTATTTATGCAGTTAAATATATATACAACATGAATATACGTCGTTTTAATTGAAGTTGAAAAGATAACTGTATTTATTTATTTAATTAGTTAATTAATTAATCAATTGATTAAATAACGAATTTTTTAAAAATTAAAAAAAAAAAAAAAAAGCATGTTTAACTTTGAAATGGAGAATATTACAAATCGGTAACAACATCTACGTAGATATTTTAATTTAAAGTTTAAGTACATAATGTGAACATCACATCAGCTGCTTCCAGGCAGTTTGTAATATTATGGTAATTTATTTTTACATATACGCAGTATCTGGATCTCAGAAAAGCATATTGTGACATAATTTATCACAATATCGATATTATATTGTCATATATATATATACACACACACACACACACACACACACATATATATATCACCCATGTTTGTAAAGTTGTTATTTTATGGTTTTAAAGGCAAGTTCAAAATGAAGACTTTTTTGTTCATAAATTTATTAAATACGCCACAGACAATCATGAAAATTTATATTTAACGTAATCTAAGAAATATATGTTCACATACTTTTGTCAGACTCCAAACTCCATGAAATGGTGAGAGAAGATAAGTCAGAGCGTTAAAGCTGGGTTATCTCGTCTGCATTTCTGACTCTGTAACTGGTTAATCTTGTGCGCTCGCGTGTTCTCGGTCGTCTTCTCAGACGGGCCTCAGATCCCCGAGCGCCACGTTCACACACACAGGAAGGTTCCGGTTGCGTCTGTTAAGCAAGATCATCAGTTCCTGCTAACCGGGACTGGTGGATGATCCTTCAGCAGGTGTAACACGAGCAGTGAATGGAGACTCCGTCTCCCCCCTTTCCTCCCGTCCTCTGTCTCTTCCCTGTTTTCTTGAACGCTCCGCGGGGAGGTGGAGAAGGTGCTGACGGGGTGAGAGTGTCCAGACTGACCAGGTCGCGGCACTGAATCTAGCGCTTGACGTCTGCACAAAAGGAAAAAAAAAGCGGCATACTTTCCAAGAATACATCAGAACCTGCAGTAGGTAAAGGTCGAGGCAGAGGTCTCGGCTGGACGCCGGATATTTCTGGCTCGTCAGTGTCAGGGGTCGGCATCCGCCCTCGTTCCTTTGCAGACCAAACTCGGATGGCGTTGCGGGTTGATTTGGATCGTGGACGTGGTTGAGAAGAAGCAGGACGATTCGGAGTAACTTGAGAAGAAACTCCAGCACTGTGGAGTTAGGGATCTCGGATCTAAAGGGCAAGTAAGATGTTAAGATGTTCCTCAAGGGTTCTTTTGATGGTTAACGGTTCCAGCTTTTTAAAACCCTTAACGGCTTCCGCACCGAACGGCGCTTTAGGTTTGTTTCGTTTTAAAACGACTTATAAAACGGAAGGTGCTCCGTTTTATAAGTTGCACCTTTTATGTAATGTCCGTGGACAGATTTATTGATCGGAGGAGAAGGACACCGAGTCAGCTGAGACACATTTTTCACTGACAGACCGTTAGACTTGAAGACCGTTAGACTTGTCTTCAAAGTGGCTTGTTTCAGTGTTGAACTGAAATCAACGTCACATTGATTTGACGAATAGCAGTGAATGGAATAAACTATTTCTCTTTTCATTTAGAATACGTTTAATACCGGATATAATATATTCTGCATCGGTCTAATCACACAGTGTAAAAACGTTCAAGTACATATAAGTGATAGATCAGCATCAGATAGTACATTTCTGTGATCGTCCACATTGTAGCCTAAAAGCCGTAACGATCATGGTCGATAATCCGGGATAAGCTAATACAGGGAGTCTGTACTGATTTCCTGATTTCTAGTGAGCGAAGTTAAGCTGAAACGAATTCATTCAACAGCTCTGGCGTGTTCTCGAATCCGATTGGTCGGAAAAGGTGTTGATTCGTTTTCTATAAGCGGTCCCTACGGGATTTCGCCATTTCGCGATCGCAGATCAAATCAAGCAGACTCCACAACGTTGGGAGGAGCGTGCAGATTTTCCGCAGATCCGCGCCGAGACGTGGACAATCAAGAGTGACGCGTGTTCGGTCAAAGCCCCCTTCGATTCACGTGCGTCGAACACGAGTACAGCTGAAAGGGTCCCGTGTACCGATAAACCTCACTGCGAAAGAACACGCAGAACAATTTCCGTGCGATCGCGATTTCGCCGATTCGAGTGAAATACAAAAAAAAAAACAAAAAACCGTCCACAAAATCCCGTACGGACCGAACAACAGCGGCTCTGACGGTGGCGTAGATCACAGCGAATCGCAGGTTCGTACAC
Organism: Ictalurus punctatus; assembly: GCF_001660625.3. Classification (NCBI taxonomy): domain Eukaryota; kingdom Metazoa; phylum Chordata; class Actinopteri; order Siluriformes; family Ictaluridae; genus Ictalurus; species Ictalurus punctatus. Next base: position 29,077,760 of record NC_030425.2, read on the forward strand.
ATGAACGCGCTCGTTCTCGTACGTCATCGTTTCTATAGCGACAGCTCGTTCACGGGGACTCGTAGGGCGGGCGCTCCACATAAACGGATGAAAAACACGCACGGTCGTTGTTAGAAGTTTTCTGACATCTTCAGGACAGAGGAGTTTACGTGTCGCGGTCTCTCGGGGGGGGTTGGGGGGGTTTGGTTGCGTAAGGTTGAGACCCTCTGTTCTACAACATTAAATGTTACTCTAAATGGTTCAAAAGTATGACACGTCAGTGTTTAATAAATAACAACCTGTTCGTTTTGGCAAATTGCAGTGGTATAAGAGGAATAAAACCCCTGGCTGATAAAGGTAACTGTCACTCTCCTATAACTGTATGACATCACGTGTTTGATTCGTTACTTCCTAACGGAATTTTTACGTTGTGCTGAATCGATTCAAGCTTCCCGGAGATGATTTCTGTGCACCCGTTTAAAAAACAACAACAACAACAACAACAACAACAAAAAAAACGTGGACGTGTCTCTAATTTGTTTGGAAGAGAAGATGAAAACAAGACGATTGCAAATAATTTGTTTGTTTGTTTTTCTTCGTTTGGGTAAAATTTCAAAGATTCGAAGATGCGCTCGGTAATAATGAGCAAATGAAGTGAAGATTTAAAGCGCGGGATGAAGCCGCTCCTCTCTGAGGCGATAAAACCGCCAGGGAGAACATCTTTTAAGGCCGGCGGTGCAATTTTACGCTCATTGACGTGAGAACACGACGAGAGGCTGCTGCAGGTGCCGTGAACATAACGTCCCTGTCGCATGATTCATCCCCGTTCTTCCTCTTTCACACCGCTAACCCACCGGCACAAATCACTCCTGGCAATGACGAATGAGCCTTTTATTTCCCACGACACCCGGTTTAAAAAAACAACAACACAACAACAAGTGTCTCTGTCTCTCCTACTGACCTGACAACTGTTTTATCATCTGCTGGCATCACGAGACGACGCCGTGAATAGATACACGGCCGCTGAAAGGAGAGAAATAACATGATGTGACAGGATAATCAGGATACGGTTATTTATGTCAGGCTGGCGTAAAGCGTTTCCATAAACGTCTAACGGACTGACGGCGAATGCACTATTGATTGAGTTGTTATAATACAGTATGTAGACGTGTGTGTGTGTGTGTGTGTGTGAGAGAGAAAGACAAAGCGAAGGTCAGACCTGTAGGTGATGCGCATCTTACATCCGCTACATGGAATACCTGACATTTACCTACAACTTGTTATTTTTAGAAAAGAGACCGGAGACAGAAGTCCTCGTGATGTCAGAGATTGAGCCGTGTGTTCGGTGAATCCATTCGAACAGAAACAAACGTACTGAAAACGTGTTCCTGTCACGTTTCCATTTATCGTTAGGAACGTCCTATAGTAGCATCAGTCGAACCGTGCGCTTCTCGCCGATTCGGTCGTTTCGTGTTAAAGAACAACACGGAGTCGTCAGCCGGTCGGATCACGCTCGAGCCTGCGGGACCGACTCGCTTCTACGCTCTTCTAATGACCGGAAAGCAAATATGTGCAAGTGTAGCGTACACGCGAGTGCAAACACGCTGGCAAGAGAGCTAATAAAACCTGCGCGAGAGCCGAACGGGCGAGCGCTCTCGTTTTAAAGAGAAACTAACGGGGAAAAAACCCACGTCATCGGGTCTCGTTCGTATTCATATTGAGCCATAAAAGCGTTTCCGCAAGAGAACGTTACGGTCCAGTCCTGAACGTGTGTAGACGTGCGTGTGAGGAGACGTGAAAGCACTTCAAATCGTATAACCGTCGAGGAGTTAGCGCGAGTCTATACGCATTTCTTCCAGTTACACACCGAACGTACTGAACGTGTTTTTGGTGGAACTCGGTCGCATCGCACTTTTAGTAATGCAAGAAATCAAGCGAGACGGATAATTCTAGACAGTCGATTAGGATAAACGTCATGGCGCCTCGTAAAGGAGGAGGAGTTAGCGCGGGTCCGTTTTAGCCGACACGCTAAAAAAGCCCGAGGTGGACGATTGAGTCGTCATTTTGTCATTTTCAGCTCTCTTTTGCCTTTTATGGAGTTTTGGGGGCGTGGTTAAATGTAAATGTGAATGTACCATGAAGGTCTTGGTAATCTACGGCTGATTTGGCGTTCATTAAACATCCGCACGCGAGTGTGAAACTTCCGGAAACCTGGCGTGAATTTTTTGCCTGGGTCCGAACGACGGAAATATTTTCCCACTGAAGCTTCACTAAAAGGTTGAAACGTGAAGCCCGAGGCTGGTGTGCGATGGATAAAGTTTGTTTTGTTGATAAACCGTGAACATTTCTGGTCTCTCAGATGTTCAAGGAATTTTTTTTTTTGGGTGTTCTGATGAATTGTGGCGTTGGCAGGATCGTGACGAGAAATAAACGCGCTGATAATTTCGGCCATGTTATCTTTACGTTTAAGCATGACGCGTCACATCAAGATGTGTTTTAATATACTGTAAGGCGTGTTGTGACTACGCTGCGGAGCAGTCAGTACAGTGCGCTCGATCGGTCTTGATGAATATTAACTGTAAAGAAACGGTGTCATTTTGTCTGGTGAGGGAACGACAGTTTATAGCCGCTATAACGTATTTACGTACGGGAACTAGCTTGTTTATAATTGAATGGAACGATAGACGGATAAAACCTTTGATGTGCCGCTCTTTAATGACTGAAAACGGCAGGCATGGGTTAAATGCTGTAGCGTAAGAGGAATAAAACACGCTGGGATAAAACCTCAGCGCGATCCATCAGTGATCATTTTACTACGACAGCAGGATGCAGGGGATTGATTTCATACACTTTATAGAGTTCATTTCGTATTATTTAATAGACGTAGCTTTCAGAAGAATTCGGCGTCACGATGCGTGTTTATTTATGTGCTGAATAAACTCCGTCGTGCGAGTACCGGCGCCGGTTCCCTTTGGATTTTATCTTCAGACGCAGTGATCCGTCCACGCACGGCATGGATAAAGGAGTCGATGACGGGTATATATTTTATGAAACATAGTCTTTAGAAGGTTCTCGATTTATGTGCGTGTTTGTGGTGAAGAGAAAGGGAGCACCTCTGAAAGACTTCCCCCTCCGGAGCCGCTCCTGGCCCGGGAGTCATTCGTCACGCAAAGCTCTGGTATTTATTAGCCGATAGCCGCCGTTAGCATCTGTCACCTCGAGTTTTTTCTTATCCTCTCTATAGTGGTTTTTAATATGATATGAAAAACTATCATCATATCATGATCAGAGGCCTTTATAGTTTGTGGAAACATGACCATCACACCCATATGTGAAGTTGCCATGAAGTTGGAAGCACACGATCGTATAGAAAGTCTCCGTACGCTGTAGCATTACCCGAACCCGTTCCAGCACGACACAGAGCGCACGAAGAGTGCGAGCTCCATGAAGACGTGGTGTGTGAAGGTTGGAAGAAGGTAGAAGAACTCGAGTGTCCTGTACAGATCCCTGACCTCGACCCCACTGAACACCTTTGGGGTGAACTGGAACTGGAGTCTCCTCACATCAACATCAGCGCCTGACCTCAACCTCACTAACGCTCCTGTAGCTGAATGAACACACATCCCCACGGCCACGTAAAATCTAAACTTCAGACTAAAACTTTACACTTTGTCCAAAACAGAAAAGAACCAAATACACACACACACACACACACACACACACACACACAATTTAGGACTGTAGTTTAATTCGGTTTAATATAAAAACAATAGTTAATAGTAGTTTAATATAAAATAATTTATATATATATATATATATATGTGTATATGTGTGTGTGTGTATATCATAATGTTTTAATTAGACATTACAGATCTTACTCGCACTCGCTCTCTCACAGCGCGTGATCAGCAGCGCATCCTCGTTACTAACACGTCACTTCCGTTGTAATAAAAGACAGAATTTACACTGCAAGCGCGCAAATACAGCGTATAATGACAATAAACTTAAATTAAACTACACCTTTTAAGCAGCTTGCACCAGTTTCCCCCGCCCCTTACACGCAGTGGAGCATTTCGGATATAAACATGACTCTGTCCTCGTGCATCAGTTTGATTTCCGCAGTGTTTAAAATGCTCCCCTGCCTTAGACGACTTGGAGGTTACTTTCTTCCTCGGTCACGTGACGATTTCGGCTCCGTCTGATGGAGACTGAGGTCGTGTTGGGAATAAAAGTGAACGCTGACAGAAAGTAAACTGAAGAAAGTCATTGTAATTGACTCTGGGAGTTTGCTAATGCTAGCGTGCGTATGACGTCATGCGCCGTTGTGGCTTATACTTCCGGTTAGTAAAAAAAAACCCCCGCTAGTGATACATTTGAGATGATATCAACTTTCTAAAATCCACACACTTGACGGTAGAGTACACGGTGCATAGTGTAAGTGTACAGTACTTCATTTGGCACACAACTTTAGTATTTACTCTCCGAAGCGTGTTTTCGGAACAGAAGTACTGTAATGAGTAAATCTCCCTCGTGCTGCGTGCTGACCAACTAATCCATAATGAGATTCATTGACAGTGATTTTCATAATCCATTATTATCGATTTTATTGATTAGTTGTTGCAGCGCTAATATCATTATAAGTCTGCGTCGCGTTCCTCCCTCCCTTTGTTCTCTGCAAACGTCTATCTGACTGCATTTTATCTTGTTTATTAATGATCATATAGGCCTTTGCATAAAGTTACAATATGCAAATCAGCACTTTAGTTAAAAAAAAAAGACACAGGACCAATAATGTTTTATTTTGTCAATATCAATATTCAAATTTTTTGGATAAATTTGCATCTATAACTGGCACATGATCTGAAACTTGGTGTCGGTTCCCTTTCAAAGGGAACTCCACATTGCGTTAGCTGAACGCTGTGGGAAGCGCCCCCAGCGCGTGACCGGTATCTGAAGCTTGTGTAACATCATGCCTATTAAAAGGCCTGCTGTGATCAGGTGACGTGGCAATTAAGCGTGTCGCGTGAAATATAAACGACACCTGTGAACCGCGCCGTCAGCCTTATCATCTTCAGCGAGACTGCATGTTGGTCGTTTGTGTAAAGCTTGCAAAAAGACTCTTCATTTTCTCTCTATCTTTTCCAAAAATAATAATAAAAAAGAAAAATCTCTTTTCTTTTGTGTCCCTTTAAAAAAAATGGAGAAAAGTATGAGTAAGAGAGTTCAGGAAGTGTGTTACGCCTTGCTCCCGTTTCATCACGTGGAGGACTGCACACTTTCTGTGTGAAGTGTCTAGGGATGGAGCATGCCATGGAAGCCCTCAAGAGGTCTGACTGTGCACATCGTGAACGCCTTACAATTAGGCAGCTCCGCTCGCGACTCGCTCTCTTCTCGGCCGAAGCAAGCCGGGTTTCAGAGCCTCGCGGATCTGGGAATCTCGCGTGGATCTGGAAGAGGAGCCAGATCTCTTGCTCTGTTTTCCGGGTCTGGCTCGCCGCTGGATTTTGGAGCTCGTGTCACGATTCCTCCTTCTGCTATGGAAAGCCAAAAAAAAAAACTCCCAAAAAAACCCAAAAACACACACACACACACACAAATTTTTTTCCAGAAATGCATGACAAAATTTCACGCTTCTGGGGAAAACCATGCATAGCCGTATTTATAACCCCGCGATGTCTGATTATTCGGCCATCTTGGGGCATGAACGGCATGGCTATTTAGCTATGCTGAAGGTGGAGGAGGCATTTGCAAGCTACCTCTCTCCATGGACAGCAGGTAATTTAGGGGGGCCGGCTTTGCCATCCAAGCCATGTAAGGCCACTTGGCAAGTGGTTGGCAAGGCCTACTCAGTAGTGGGTCTTGCTTGTGGGTCACTGCAGACAATGGCAGTGTTGCAGGCCTACCAAGCAGACCTGCTGAGTGAGCTCAACATACGGCGGCATTCAGCCAGTTCCTTCCCTGTTGTGTCGAGTTCACCGAGGCATCCATGAGTGAAACCCGGGCCATCGCTAGTGCGAGGGAGACACAGAAAGTGAGTGTGGTGGCCCCAACTGCCCCAACGGGGCAGCCACAGTCGCAACCTGGTACTAGGCCTGATCTGAGAATTGTCATAAAGGCCAAGCAGACAAAGGAGGAGCGGTCCTGAGGGGCCATGGAGGGACGTATCAGGGGACATGAGGTTGTTAGGGCAGTTAGCCCCCAGTACTACTGTAGGGCCCCCCCCGGGTTCAGAGGTGTGCTCATCACAGTAGTTAGCACAGAGCAGAGCCCAACGTTAGCGCAGGAAATAAGATCCCTCTTGAACAAAGGGGCCATAGAACATGTACCCCGTTCCCTGAGGGATGGAGGTTTTTACAGCCGTTATTTCCTGGTCCGCAAAAAAAGAGAGGAGTATGCAGTCAATTTTAGATCTGTGTCATCTGAACTGTACTCTTCGGACATACAGGTTCAAGATGCTGACGCTCAAACTTATCGCGCCACAGATTCAGTTTGAGTTCTGGTTTGTGACAATAGATCTGAAAGGTGCATATTTGCACATAGAAATATTGCCCAGTCACAGTAAGTTCCTGAAGATTGCATTTGGAGACAATGCATACCATTATCGGGTTCTTCCCTTCGGGCTAGCTTTATCCCCTCGCACCTTCACAAAGTTCATGGATGTCATTCTGGCTCCATTGTGACTTCAGGGCATCCTTGTACTAAACTACCTGGACGACTGGTTAATTCTAGCATGAACCAGGGAGCTGGCGGTTCAACATCGCCTACACGAAGAGCTTGGGGCTCAGGTTGAATCTTAAAAAAGTGTGCTTTCGCCAGTGCAGTGGACAACTTTTCTAGGGGTTATAAGGATTCTACTACAATATCCCCAACATGCATAGGGCCAGTCCTATCAACAGTGAGCAAGATAAGGCTGGATCTCGGCATCCCCTTCAGTCTCTACGAGAGACTGTTGGAGCTTATGGCAGCAGCAGCCAATGTCATACCGTTGGGCCTATTGCACAGGAGACCGTTTCAGTGGTGGCTAAAAGGTTGGGGGTTGTGTCCGAGGACAAAACCTCTGAGAGTAATCGGTGTTACGCGGCGATGCCTACGTGCTCTGAGAATTTGGAAGTGTCCCCAGGTTCGAGCCTTGGGTCACACTTCAGGGGTGTCTCCTTGTTGCAAGACGGTAATGACAGACACCTCCCTCACAGGCTGGGGCGTGGTCTTAGATGGCTGTCCAGCTCACGGTCTCTGGAGCAGCCCTCTTCAGGTGTGGCATATAAATTGCCTAGAAATGCGGGCCATATTTCTAGTACTGAAATTCTTTCTTCCTCAATTGAGGCATCACCATGTGTTGACAGACAACACCGTGGTGGTCTCATATATGGACCAACAGGGAGGGTTATGTTCGTACCCCCTGTTCAGGCAAGTGCAACTCATTCTTCTCTGGGCAGAGGGAAAGTTTTTGTACATTCTGGGCAACCGGAATGTGGGGGCAGACATCCTGTTGAGGCAGGGGCTGAGGCCCAGGGATTGGTGGCTTCATCCACAAGTGGAGGAGTCCATATGACTGAGGTTTGGCCAAGCGGAAGTGGATGTGTTCGCCTCCAAGGAGACAACACACTGTCCGCTGTGGTTCGCCCTCACTCCTCCCGCACCATTAGGGCTAGACGCCACGGTGCACATGTAGCCGAGGTCACATCTATATGCTTTTCTCCCATAGAGAACCATAGAGACCACACTAACAGAAGGAGAAACAACTATTTCCTCAAAATGTCAGTTTCTAGATGCGATCATGAAATATTTTGAGATTCCTCTGGAATATCTTCCCGACCAGGAAGAGTTCATTTTGATTGTTGGTTATTGATTTATTTATTTATTTTTTACGTTATAAATTATTAAGTGTTTTTAAAAATGTTTGTTTGTTTTATTTTAAATCAGACAGCATGGCATTTTCTTGATTAAAAATGAATAAAAAGATCCATCTTAACAACCCTAAAAACATCTTTAAGAACGTCTCGATATTGAATAAAACATTTCAAATTGAGGATGCAAATGTATGCATATTTAATGATATGATGCCTCATTTGCATAAATATGTGACAGAAATTTTGAGCATGTTTGCTCCAGATATTTCCAGTCAAATGGTTCTTTTCTTCATATCCTTCACTTCCTCTCCGGTCTTTCTTTCCTTGTCTCACTCCTCTTCTCCTCGCCGCTGTTGGTTTTCGCTCCTCTGCCGTCTCGTTCGGGAAGATAAGCGGCATGAGGATCCCATAACGACCACAGCGAGTCCACCGAAGCAGAGCATCTTACGTCATCAACCCAGTGACGAAGGCAAGCTCTAGGAGCTGCAGGGGAGCTGTGTGTGTGTGTGTGTGTGTGTGTGTGTGTGTGTGTGTATGTGTGTGAGCTTGTTAGATATGTGTTCATATTTGTGTACGTATTCCGTCTCTTCCTCCTCTTCCTGTTTCTCTTCCTCTCTGCGGCGCTGTGTGTGTGTGTGTGTGTGTGTGTGTGTGTGTGTGTGTGTGTGTGAGTGAGTTTTTAAATGAAGCTCGGAGTGTCTGGTGTGCAGCAGCAGCTTAGCTCAGTCTGCACTGCTGCAGCGAGACATGTGGAACCAGCAGGGTTACTCGGAGTATGCTCTCTACCCGGGACAGCCCTTCTGCAATGTGACATACAGGTGTGTACATTATACTCTGCGTGTGTGTGTGTGTGTGTGTGTGTGTGTGTGTGTGTGTGTGGTGAGTGATGTTTTGGAAGTGGTAACTGCAGACCTGCTTTGACTGCTTTGAAGACTAATCACGTTGTGTTAAAAATAAACTGGCTTGCTCATCGTTTTTCTAAAATGGCTCATTATTAATGAGTGATATATGACGAGTTTATTAACGCTGCGTGTAGCGACGCGCTCTCGGCTTCTCTCCGGCCGGTCGTCTTCACTTGTTTTTCCCGGTGGTCTGTGCTGGTTCTAATTATCGATTCTGTCAGATGTAGGATCGGGCGATATGATAAAAATATCACATCGCGATACTTTTCTCTGATACACGATATGTGTCAGGATCGGCCGATCCGTGTGAGTGGACTGCTTTGGGTGGTGAAATTATTTAACGAGTAAAAGACTGTGTGTGTGTGTGTGTGTGTGTGTGTGTGTGTGTGTGTGTGTGTGTGTGTGTGGTGCTATTTTAGTAAAACAATCAACGACGAGCTGCGATGAAGCAGAGTTACTGTTTCCAACTCAAAATTATTTTCCAATTATTTGCCAATGATTACAATTTTTTTTTATTTGTTAAATAATGAAACCTCATAGAAATGTCTGACTTTTTTAAAGCTTTAAAAAAAATAATTATTGCGATTTTTAAATGAATTTTATTTGATTAATTTTTATTACTTTTTAGAATTTTATCACTGAATTTGTGTTTTATTTATGTCTGATAAATACCCGTATTTGCCACGAAATACTCATTGAAGCCGGCGTTTCAATAAACCCCAACACAAACGATCTCAGTCCCTGTTCTCACTTACGCTATAGCAGCTATAAACAGTCGTTTCCTCACAAGCCCTCTCTTTATGTCTTAAAATAATTCCCCGCAGTTTAAAAAGAAACCCCCTGCAGCTTGTTAAAAAAAAAAAAACAACGTAATCTCCTCTGTCGGAAAAGTTAAAGGTATAGATTTACCTCTGACTTTTACAAAGCGCCGACACTGTAGACTCCTTCCTTAAATTATTAGTCTCGCGTCCGCCGCACGAGTCCCTGCTGTAGAAAGGACGACGTGTTAGAACGAGCGCGTTGACGTATATAACCTCATCACGTGCAGCTGCACTATAATCAGAGCCTCTGTTAAAGAAAACTAATCAACACCATCTGACCAATCACCATCCAGAACTCGATCTGATATATTACTGGACTAATTGGGAAGTCATGAGTCTTATTTATTTATATTTCTCTATATTCCTTGAGTGTTTTAGTTTATAGTTAGCTTGTTTTAAACGGTACTTTCCCTCAGTGATATCACTAACCATTGAATGCACAAACTTTCCAAACAGATGACGTGAAAAAAAAACAAAAAAAACATATACTTTCTTATTTAATTAGTGCTTATATCGGTTCCTGCGCAACGAATTGCACAGAAAATGTGCGTGGGACCCGTGCTGACCGTCCCATACCACCCCCCCTCCAAACACCCCCCCCACCCCGAATGTCTCTGACTTTCACCATTCCATAACTCAACCAGAAAACCCTCCGCAGGTGACTCCACGTCCCCGGGGCTGTTATCCTTTCCAGCGCGAGTTGAAATTAAGAATATTCTCAGTGGGAGAAGCAGATGGAACATTTCTTTTGAATACACACCATGGAATGGCAGGAACTTCCTAGAAATGCTGCTGTAAAATTCCAGGAAACGAGCCGAACTGGAACGTCTGTGTCCTGTCTTTACAACGGACCAATAAAATCGCAGGACGGCTTCTTTTCCTGTGCACAAAGCGTACGAGGAAACCCGACATGCCATTCTGCAGAAAGAAAAAAAATACATCATCATTTCTGTGCTTCAGACTCGCCCACGCCCGTGCAGTTGAAGAAGCTCGATATCGGACTCGGTAGTTCGTAGGTGACGGAGTTATCGGGGCGGCGGTCGTTCAGGTGGTAGAGCGGGTTGTCCACTGACCGTAGGGTTGGAGGTTCGATTCCCGGCCCGCGTGACTACATCGCTACGTGACGTGCCGAAGTGTCCTTGCGCGAGACACCGAACGTGACGTCGCTCCCGATGGCAAGCTAGCGCCTTGCATGGCAGCTCCGCTCCCATTGGTGCACGAGTGTCTGTGTGTGTGAATGAGAACCGGTGTAAAGCGCTATGTAGAACTGCTAAGGTTAAAAACGCGCTATATAAGTGCAGATCATTTGCCATCGTCACAAAAGTCTGTTTGTCCGCCGTTATGTCCTGATCGTCTGGGCTTCGAACAGGAAGACAGGACGTAGAGGCACTGTTGGAAATAACGTGTGTGCAACATGATAATCAAAAAATAATCATATACTGGCTAATGTAGCCGAGGCCTTTTTAAACACTCGGACGTGGTTTGCACCGTTCATCAGACTCGGGTAGGGGAGTGATGAGGAAAAGGGTTTACTGACCCCAATAACTGTGTTTACATGCAGCATTTCGGCACTACATCGCAATGCTATATACGATGTTTATATATGATGTGCATATATATATATATAAATATATAATGATGTATACAGGTTTGTTAACAAACTGCCATTAAAACAGCAAGGTTGGATTAAAGAAGATACTATTTTATTTTATGGCTACAAAAATGAGGGGGAAAAAAAACAAAAAACAAAACCGGTACAAATGTTAACCTCTGATATCATCCTGCTGCTTCCAAGATACTAACAATACTCGGAAAATATCAGAATTGTGACAGTTTTCTAACACGACCGATATTATATGGTCTTATACCACAGCACGGTTGAATGCTCGAATCGGATTGGTCAGTAGGCGTGGAGTATTTCCGTATAACGGCGCGGTTCGGACTGTAGTTCCGGCTGTAGCGTGAACGGCAGGTTTACATTAACGCGCTCGCTCTAATCCGTCTCGGTTTCTATAGTAACAGCTCACTGATGCTGTTCAACAACGCGAAATGGATAATTGTTGACGTGGTAACGGTTTTTGTAAGAAGTGTGTTAAAGAGACGGTTTCCCAGCTCGGGAAAGTTTTCAGGAGAGAGGAGATTACATTTTCCGTTTTTACAGTTGTGATGCGTGCGTTATATGTCGGGTAAATATTCTAGAAATTCGCTTAATTATCATAGTTTGATATTTCTTCACATCGCCCGGCCTAGCTGTGATCGACTTGACTTTTTTTTTAGAGGAATATATACTCACCGCATTTAAAAAAAATAAAAGGTGGCAATATCCAGTGTTCGGTCCTTGAGAAAGTTTTGTGTGCAGCGGTTAGAGGTGCTGTGTGTAAGCGCGAGTGTGTTACGGTTGCGTATAGACCATGGGAAAGGGTGTGTGCAGTGTCAGTCATGTGGTCGGCGGTTTAATTTGGGCTCGATTGTTTATATTTTGGGAAGCAGAACGGATTAAGTTTGTTCGAAGATATCGTGGACGTGTACAAACAGTTATGCTCTAGAGCGATGTAGCTGAGGTTGAGGAACTGTCAGAGCCAGAAGTCGCACACCATGCTGACGCTTGCGGATGTTTCTGCATCTCAGGGTTCTTTTGTTTGGTTTTTTTAACCACAAAGCGCATCACCATTTCAGACAGTTTCGCACGTGACGCGCTTGCGGTACGGCGAGTCGTGTCCTCGCATTGCAGCGGGAGACCTGACGATGAATGTGACCCGCTAGCTACCGACGCGTCGGCGTGTAGCGCCTCAGACCCCCCCCCCCCACCCCCCCCCACCGTGTGCAGACGTGAGATTCTCTAGCAGATTTAAATGAAAGCTGTAGAGGAAAAGAGAGCACTCATCCACGTGTCCGATCTCTCCGGATCCCTCTGGATTCGAGCGTGACCCAAAGAGCTGACTCAGTGTGTCGAGAGATGAGGCGAGGAGAGGCGAGGCGAGGAGAGCAGAGCAGAGGAGAGGAGAGGAAAGAGCGTGCGCTTCTGCATTCATAAAATTCACCGTATTTCTCCTTCAGAGTTCCAGCGAGGAGAAATGCGAGAACAGGAAACCGGCCCTTGTGTGCGTCAGATAGAAACTCCATCGCGGCGTCTATCCGTTAGCTCGTGATGCTAGTTTAAAGTCTTAATATAGATCGATCCGGCATTATATTGTGACGCATCGCGTTTTCGGATCCATCGCTGATCTATAAACGGCTCGCGAAGATGAACTGCAGTAATGCAGCAAAACAACCTGCAGTAAAGCTGCAGTGTGTACGACTGCAGCAGAAGTTCAGTATTATGGACACACTGTTAGTGACTGCTGCGGTTAGTGTGACGCTGCTGTCAATACGCGCTGCAGTCGCGTTCGTTTCTCTGCAGTCGCTATACGCCATTAAACAGGACACTAACTGCAGGCGTTCTCTCTCCTGCACGTGTTACTGTACACTCTGCATATCACTGAATATCACACGCATCTTTCCGTAGCGTTCTAATTAGACCGTTCCTCTTCAAGGGGAAATAAATCACAATGGAGGATAGGGTTTTTTTTTTGTTGTTTATTTAAAAATGTACGCATTTATTGATTGATTGATTGATTGATTGATTTTATAAACATACACACCTCATGTACAACTCACTCTTCCACACGATATGATACGATTTCAGTTCTTACCACTGAATCGGTTACGATACGATATAAACGTGATGCAATACAGTATGATACGTTATGATTCGATACGACGCTGTATGATATGACGCGTTATAATACAGTGCGGTATATTACATTGCCATACGATGTGATATGACGTTACACCGTACGGTTCGTTATGATGCAGTTTCCTTTCTTACTCGATACATTACGATCTTACGGTGTCTAATATGATATGTTACAATACGTCATGATGCGTTGTGATACTATACATTACAGTATGGTGTTACGTTGTTAATTTTATGCTACGTTACTAAATACATTAGTGCAGTACTATATGTAACGTATTTTATGTAATGTATAATAAATGTGATATTTATATATATATATATATAGTAGGATATTGCATCATAACACGTTTTATTGTATGCAGTATGATACGTTAGAATAGTAACGTATGATACGTTACAGTGTGATACTGTAGAAAGGATATGATAAAAAGGTCGCCATTAAAAACCTGCTTTATAACACATTGACAGAGTGAAATTTTTGCGAATCATAACGCTTTATTAACGGAGTTTATCAGCTGCCCTTAGACTTCCAGTGTGTGTGGGGGGGGGGGGTTGGCGTAAAGATTCTTTTTTTTTTCTTTTTCAAAAACCTTTTATTTTAAAGTTGTGTGATTTATTGCCGGGTGATGAAAAATGACCAGCGGCTCCCAGAAAATGATGCCTCCAGACTGCATCGTCATCATAAATCCGACATGATTCACTGCTTTGTACTGACGAGACAGATTTGCATTTAAGAGCTCTGTGTTGTTTCCGCTGCTGTCGAGTGAATTTCTGTGGTACAGGATTTCAAATTAACGTGATGGAGCATGACAGATAAAACAGGAAAAGAACAAAGGCCTGTTTCTACACTTGTACAAGATATTTAATATGGATTGTGGCTGGGATGCCTGATGTCTTTATACAGATGTTTCTGCAACACATCTGCAGTCGGTGTGCTGGAGAATTGCACTTCTTCAGGGATGTGGAAAACAGGCTCAGGACCCCTCTGTCCTTTATGTAACCCCCCTGTCCTTTATGTAACCCCTCTGTCCTTTATGTAACCCCTCTGTCTTTAATGTAACCCCACTGTCCTTTATGTTACCTCTCTGTCCTTTATGTAACCCCCCTGTCCTTTATGTAACCCCCCTGTCCTTTATGTAACCCCTCTGTCCTTTATGTTACCCCTCTGTCCTTAATGTAACCCCTCTGTCCTTTATGTAACCCCCCTGTCCTTTATGTAACCCCTCTGTCCTTAATGTAACCCCTCTGTCCTTTATGTAACCCCTCTGTCCTTTATGTTACCCCTCTGTCCTTAATGTAACCCCTCTGTCCTTTATGTAACCCCCCTGTCCTTTATGTAACCCCTCTGTCCTTAATGTAACCCCTCTGTCCTTTATGTAACCCCTCTGTCCTTTATGTAACCCCCCTGTCCTTTATGTAACCCCCCTGTCCTTTATGTAACCCCTCTGTCCTTAATGTAACCCCTCTGTCCTTTATGTAACCCCTCTGTCCTTTATGTTACCCCTCTGTCCTTAATGTAACCCCTCTGTCCTTTATGTTACCTCTCTGTCCTTTATGTAACCCCTCTGTCCTTTATGTAACCCCTCTGTCCTTTATGTTACCCCTCTGTCCTTTATGTTACCCCTCTGTCTTTAATGTAACCCCTCTGTCCTTTATGTAACCCCTCTGTCCTTTATGTAACCCCTCTGTCCTTTATGTTACCCCTCTGTCTTTAATGTAACCCCTCTGTCTTTAATGTAACCCCTCTGTCCTTTATGTTACCCCTCTGTCTTTAATGTAACCCCTCTGTCCTTTATGTTACCCCTCTGTCCTTTATGTTACCCCTCTGTCTTTAATGTAACCCCTCTGTCCTTTATGTAACCCCTCTGTCTTTAATGTAACCCCTCTGTCCTTTATGAAACCCCTCTGTCCTTTATGTTACCCCTCTGTCCTTTATGTAACCCCTCTGTCTTTAATGTAACCCCTCTGTCCTTTATGTTACCCCTCTGTCCTTTATGTTACCCCTCTGTCTTTAATGTAACCCCTCTGTCCTTTATGAAACCCCTCTGTCCTTTATGTTACCCCTCTGTCCTTTATGTAACCCCTCTGTCTTTAATGTAACCCCTCTGTCCTTTATGTAACCCCTCTGTCTTTAATGTAACCCCTCTGTCTTTAATGTAACCCCTCTGTCCTTTATGTTACCCCTCTGTCCTTTATGTAACCCCTCTGTCCTTTATGTTACCCCTCTGTCCTTTATGTAACCCCCCTGTCCTTTATGTAACCCCTCTGTCCTTTATGTAACCCCTCTGTCCTTAATGTAACCCCTCTGTCCTTTATGTAACCCCTCTGTCCTTTATGTTACCCCTCTGTCCTTTATGTTACCCCTCTGTCCTTTATGTAACCCCTCTGTCCTTTATGTAACCCCTCTGTCCTTTATGTTACCCCTTTGTCCTTTATGTAACCCCTCTGTCCTTTATGTAACCCCTCTGTCTTTAATGTAACCCCTCTGTCTTTAATGTAACCCCTCTGTCCTTTATGTAACCCCTCTGTCTTTAATGTAACCCCTCTGTCTTTAATGTAACCCCTCTGTCCTTTATGTTACCCCTCTGTCCTTTATGTAACCCCTCTGTCCTTTATGTTACCCCTCTGTCCTTTATGTAACCCCCCTGTCCTTTATGTAACCCCTCTGTCCTTTATGTAACCCCTCTGTCCTTTATGTAACCCCTCTGTCCTTTATGTTACCCCTCTGTCCTTTATGTAACCCCCCTGTCCTTAATGTAACCCCTCTGTCCTTTATGTAACCCCTCTGTCCTTTATGTAACCCCTCTGTCCTTTATGTAACCCCTCTGTCCTTTATGTTACCCCTTTGTCCTTTATGTAACCCCTCTGTCCTTTATGTAACCCCTCTGTCTTTAATGTAACCCCTCTGTCTTTAATGTAACCCCTCTGTCCTTTATGTAACCCCTCTGTCTTTAATGTAACCCCTCTGTCTTTAATGTAACCCCACTGTCCTTTATGTAACCCCCCTGTCCTTTATGTAACCCCTCTGTCTTTAATGTAACCCCTCTGTCTTTAATGTAACCCCTCTGTCCTTTATGTTACCCCTCTGTCCTTTATGTTACCCCTCTGTCCTTTATGTAACCCCTCTGTCCTTTATGTTACCCCTCTGTCCTTTATATAGGTCCTATTTCCTTTATGTAGTCCTTCATATAACCCCTCTGTCCTTTATGTAGTCCTTTATGTAACCCCTCTGTCTTTTATATAGTCTCTCTGTCCTTTATGTAACCCCTTTATCCCTTATGTAGTCCCTCTGTCCTTTATGAAACCCCTCTGTCCTTTATGTAGTCTCTCTGTCCTTTATGTAACCCCTTTATCTTTTATGTGCTCCTTTATGAAACCCCTTTGTCCTTTATGTAGTCTCTCTGTCCTTTATGAAACCCCTCTGTCCTTTATGTAGTCTCTCTGTCCTTTATGAAACCCCTCTGTCCTTTATGTAACCCCTCTGTCTTTAATGTAACCCCTCTGTCTTTAATGTAACCCCTCTGTCCTTTATGTTACCCCTCTGTCCTTTATGTAACCCCTCTGTCCTTTATGTTACCCCTCTGTCCTTTATGTAACCCCCCTGTCCTTTATGTAACCCCTCTGTCCTTTATGTAACCCCTCTGTCCTTAATGTAACCCCTCTGTCCTTTATGTAACCCCTCTGTCCTTTATGTTACCCCTCTGTCCTTTATGTAACCCCCCTGTCCTTAATGTAACCCCTCTGTCCTTTATGTAACCCCTCTGTCCTTTATGTAACCCCTCTGTCCTTTATGTAACCCCTCTGTCCTTTATGTTACCCCTTTGTCCTTTATGTAACCCCTCTGTCCTTTATGTAACCCCTCTGTCTTTAATGTAACCCCTCTGTCTTTAATGTAACCCCTCTGTCCTTTATGTAACCCCTCTGTCTTTAATGTAACCCCTCTGTCTTTAATGTAACCCCTCTGTCCTTTATGTAACCCCTCTGTCTTTAATGTAACCCCTCTGTCTTTAATGTAACCCCTCTGTCCTTTATGTAACCCCACTGTCCTTTATGTAACCCCTCTGTTTTTAATGTAACCCCTCTGTCTTTAATGTAACCCCTCTGTCTTTAATGTAACCCCTCTGTCTTTAATGTAACCCCTCTGTCTTTAATGTAACCCCTCTGTCCTTTATGTTACCCCTCTGTCCTTTATGTAACCCCTCTGTCCTTTATGTAACCCCACTGTCCTTTATGTAACCCCCCTGTCCTTTATGTAACCCCTCTGTCTTTAATGTAACCCCTCTGTCTTTAATGTAACCCCTCTGTCCTTTATGTTACCCCTCTGTCCTTTATGTTACCCCTCTGTCCTTTATGTAACCCCTCTGTCCTTTATGTTACCCCTCTGTCCTTTATATAGGTCCTATTTCCTTTATGTAGTCCTTCATATAACCCCTCTGTCCTTTATGTAGTCCTTTATGTAACCCCTCTGTCTTTTATATAGTCTCTCTGTCCTTTATGTAACCCCTTTATCCCTTATGTAGTCCCTCTGTCCTTTATGAAACCCCTCTGTCCTTTATGTAGTCTCTCTGTCCTTTATGTAACCCCTTTATCTTTTATGTGCTCCTTTATGAAACCCCTTTGTCCTTTATGTAGTCTCTCTGTCCTTTATGAAACCCCTCTGTCCTTTATGTAGTCTCTCTGTCCTTTATGAAACCCCTCTGTCCTTTATGTAACCCCTTTATCTTTTATATGCTCCTTTATGAAACCCCTCTGTCCTTTATGTAAGCCATGTATGTAGTCCTGTATGTAACCTCTGTGTCCTTTATAAAGCCCCCGTTGCCTGGTGTAAGCAGGGTCTCTGTGTCTTATTTTTGTGATTGCTGTATTTAAGGCCATTGAAATGTCATCACTCCTACCAGACTGTTCCTCTGAATGTACACGTGCTTCGCCGCAGTGAGCAGTTTAGTGTTGTGACACATCAGGCATCGATGATTAATGCAGTGTTTTTCTGAATGTAGACCACGTGGAACATAATGAAGCATTTCTGTCTGCAGCTGTGCAGATCAGCACTCCAGATCATTTATAATCTATTTTAGAATTTCTCCGTACACAACGCTACCCTAAAACCACCATCTGTAAACGCAGTAGTAATCAGGTCCTAGACGTTCTGCTGTAGTTCGAGTTCCAGGCTGGCATTTATACGCTGACCTGCTTGTAGCTTTTTATTCACTCATGAACGCAGACCCAGTTTTGGACCTTATTATTTCACAAGCCGTCTGAAATAGTTACCTACATTCAGCCGTGGAGTTTTTCATTTTTATGGACCTCCAGATTGAGTGTGGAATTTCGTGTAATAGCGGAGCGTAATTGCGAACCGGGACTGGATTTATCGTGCTTTTATTTCCGCAGATAGTTGTCTGAAAGCAAATAATAAGCATTCTTCCGTTAGTAAGCCGTCACCGCGGTTTATAGTGTCGCGTCATCGCTAATGTCTGACTTATGAGTAAAGGAACCTTTTGAGGAACTACGCAGATGTACATATAGAACGAACAAACTGCACAATCGATACAACATTTCAGTAACATGAGGTTGAGGCGATTGTAGCTTTTAGAAACGATCTGCGCTTTCGCTATAGCAATATAGTAATAATTAGCATCACCTGGCTTTCGCTGGAGAATCTGGTGTATTTTGTTATTAAATGCATCTAAGAACCTACTAGGAGGTCATTCGACTGTCTTGGCAGACAACCAACCACAGACAACCATCCTGTTGCACGTCAGCAAAATCCCTCAATTTTTTTTTTGTTTACTTATTTTGCTAACGCTCAATAGAATATTTGTTTTATTTTATTTACTCGTTTATTTAATCCGGGACAATGCACATTAATAATACAATAGAAAGGTCAAATGTGCCAGATTTAGCCGAATTGACTACGTTTACATGGACGGCAGTAATCTGATTACCGACCTTATTCTGAATAAGACGATATTCTGATTAAGGTGTTTACATGAGTCGTGTTTAGAATACTCCTTTCATGTACCCGTTTTACGTGTTATAGACCGTAGATGGATTAACGGTACACGTCATTACGTCCCCGCGCCACGCCGTCCGACGTCCCCTCAGGAATTTCACGTATCGACATGCGGTTGGTGTTCGTTATGGAACCGTATACGGTTTTGTTTTTAATTTTACGAAAGTTTCCAGTGAGGTTAATTATTAGTCGTGCTGTACGTGCAAATAGACGACCGCTTGAAGCCGTGGGCCGCGTCCCAAACCGCGTACTTACCTAAATACGTGTATTTCTCCCACTATGTAGCGGGTAAGTACGCGGTTTGGGACGCGGCCGTGCTCTCTCGTTCGCCGTCAGACGCTCGAGCGCTGCCGTGTGTGTACGTGTCCTGTCGCGCAATGCGGTGGAAACTCTCACACGACGTTAATAGTGTGATTAAGCTGTGTACGTGTCTGTAACGCGACTAAAACAGGAATACTCCACACGTCTCGATTCCATTCGCGTTTACTTCGAGTGTGACGTTAATCGGATTAAGGTCCTCGGTAATCTCCGTTCACATGGCCGTGTCGTCTTAATCGGGTTCATATCGGATTATTGTTATCCATGTAAACGTACTGAATGACTAATTAATACAAGATTCTGTTGGAAAGCCCTGCATGTACATGGAAATACCGAGAGCCATTCGGATCGCAACCTACCAGCCAAAAAAGTGTCGAAAAGATATCAGAGAGTCTGTATCCATTAGGAAAATGCTGTAAGTTCAAGAATGAGGAAAGTAACCCTGAACTCATCTACAGCACCTAAAGCTTCTGTGTTCCTGAAATCGTTCCTCAGTTCCTAAAGGGTTCCTGTGTTCATTAACGAATGAGTAATTAATGATGTTATTAAATAACGTACGCGGTATTGTCCTCAAACGGCATTCCGTAGTGTTTTATTGAAGCATTTCAGCGTGAAATATCGTGGCCATATGAAACTGTCAGACAGTGGCGCTGCTCCTCACTCGCAAGTTCAATGTCGGAATCGAGCGGAACCGAGACACGCCTCTGTTTTCGACAGACTCCGCCCCTGTGTGCGTAACCCTTGCGTGGCTTCTGAATAGCGCTTAAGTCTGTAGGTACAGCCGAGGTTCTGAATTGCAGATGTTTTGCTATTAGATCTTCGTTTATGATTAGGATGAGGAAATGTGTGACCTGGGAGGAATGTCTGGTTTCCTCTGTGTGTGTGTGTGTGTGTGTGTGTGTGTGTGTGTGTGTGTGTGTGTGTGTTTGGAGAACCAGAGCTTCTTTTGAAGTCTGTGTTTTTGTGGCACTGTGATACTGCACAACATTAAATGCGCTGAACCTTGAGAGAGAGAGAGAGCGAGAGAGAGAGAGCGAGAGCGAGAGAGAGAGAGAGAGCGAGAGAGAGAGAGAGAGAGAGAGAGAGAGAGAGAGAGAGAGAGCGAGAGAGAGAGAGAGAGAGAGCGAGAGAGAGAGAGAGCGAGAGAGAGAGCGAGAGAGAGAGCGAGAGAGCGAGAGAGAGAGAGAGAAAAGTCACAAACCGCAGCTGAGCTCAGAACAAAAACACATCAAAGAGCCTGGTTTTTATTCTCTCTCTTTTTTAATTTTCATCTCTCCTCCTGCTCTCGTCATCGTTCCTGTGTTCAGACGCACAAAGAGAAATACACACAGACCCATGAGACATGACTCTCCTCACTCACTCTACATCATTCTGCATTCAGGAAACAGGAAATACTCCTCTGAGCTGAATCGGTATTATTGTTATTTTAAAAAATTTTAAAAATATTTTTAAAAAAACGTCTTTATTTCCACACTTGGTAAAAAGGAGTTCGTATCTTCAGGAGGAGAATCCGTGGTAAAACTGCAGGTGAGAGCTCTCAGACCCGAGAAGTAAACACACTTACAGCTTCTAAAGCAGACGTTCCGACAGGGTCGGCCTTTGATCCTTCGATAACTGTTTAGTTTTCTTATTTGTTATAATTTCATAATACGAAATCTAACTCAAATTCACCTACATTCAGGATATTTCCGCCGATGACGCTACGTCTGGTGCTGTTTTCTCCGTGGTCGACGCTTATAAGCCAGCTGACTTTGTGCTGACGATGATAAACCATGCCGTGCTAGCGAATGTTATATAAAATAAAAAACAAACCCTGAGGATATTGTCGTGTCACGGATAAACTTAGCCGTTAAGATCCAGAGTTAAATGCCGTTCGGTTGAGTTATCGACTAGCGGGCGGAAGGTTAGCTTAGCTAGCTGTGTAACCCACGTACGTGAAGTCTGCAGTCCAGCGTAGATCCTGAAGGTGTGGTTTAGTGTATAAAGAGAACAAACGACGGTGTTTCAGTGCTGTTCGTCACTTTTAGAGAGCTGATTGTAACTCCTGCCCCTGTAATTTGCACTGTAATTTAATTAGCCTGTTAATGCCTCGTTAGCCGTGATGCGCTGTGAGCACACGTCCACACACTGCTAATTCTCAATTAGATGAAAATGAAAGGTATGCGTGCGTGCGCGCGTGCGTGTGTGTGTGTTAGCACGTCGTAACACCTGAAAGTCCTGTGTTTTTTTTGTTTTTTGTGTGCTTATGTAAAATCGTTTGTCATTGAGCACTGCTCGTGTCGTTTGCTCGTAGAGGGTTTTATCACCTCTTCACCTCGCTGTGAGCGCCGGTTATAAAACCGGTTTAATGTTTAACCGGACCGAACTGCAGGTAGTTTCTGTTTGAGTTTCCAGCAACAAGATTCCTACGGTGACCCGCTAGCTTTTCATTTCATTTGAACCACGCAGCCGATGTGGAGCTGATGTTTTTACGTAAAGCTGTTCGATGTAAATGAACGTAATGCTGCCACGCGGTTACGAACAGACCACGCGGTCCGTCGAGGGCGACGTCAGACAGACGGGACGTTTATTTCAACCGGATTCCTCTCCCGATTATCCGATCAAACGGCGAGGTCATTCACCGAGATCTGGGAGGAGTTTCGCCAAAAATGCGATGATGGCGCTACTGTTTAATGATGCTCTTATTTTTGGTTAAACATTACACCTGCGATACCGTTGCTTTTCGCACTTGCTAACTGTTTAACTTTCCTTGTTTTTAAATATTTCCTTAACACGTTTCCTCAAGGCCTTTTCTGATTCCGTGAGACTAACAGGCTTGTCTGGAGCGTTCTGGACACGATGGACGATAGCACCAGGAATCATTGACGACGTTTACATGGACGGCAGTAATCTGATTACTGACCTTATTCTGAATAAGACGATATTCTGATTAAGGTGTTTACACGAGTCGCTTTTAGAATACTCCTGTCATGTTCCCGTTTTACATGTTATTGATCATAATCAGATTAACAGCCCGCGTCATTACGTCACCGCGCCACGCCGTCCGACGTCCCTCCAGAATTTCACGTATCGACGTACAGTTGGTCTTCGTTATGGGACCGTATACGGTTTCGGGTGTTTTTATTAAATTTTTTTTTTTACGAACGCTTTAAGTGCAGTTAATAATTTGTCGTGCTGTACGTGCTAATAGACGACTGCTTGAAGCCGTGGGCTGCGTCCCAAACCGCGTACTTACCGTCTATATAGTAGCCGAGATAGATTGTATTTTTCCCCGCTGCAGGCCTGTAGTAGGCAAGTACGCGGTTTGGGACGCAGCCGTGCTCTCTTGTTCGCCGTAAAACGGTCGAGCGCTGCCGTGTGTGATCGTGTCCCGTCGCAAAATGCGGTGAAAACTCCCACACGACGTAAATAATGTGATTAAGGTGTTTACATGTCTGTAAGACACCTCCATAATGCGACTAAAACAGGAACACTCCACACGTCTTAATTCCATTTGTGTTTACATCGAGTGTGACTTTAATCGGATTAAGGTCGTTAAGAATTGCTGTTTACATGCCAGCTTCTTCATCAGAGTATCGTCTTAAGCGTGGATTATTGTTGTCCGTGTGAACAAACTGACTGATAGACTCCAAATATCGCGACGGACGATTTAAACGTCTGGGGGAACACGTGCTGTCTGCAGCAGAAATAAAGTGTGTTGTATTTCAAACACAGGTTTCCTTTTCACGTGTTTTGTGTCCTGGACAAACCGTATTAACCTTCTGCCTGAGAAGGGCAACAAAACATCTTTTGTACTTCCTCTTGTCCGTGCTGCCGAGCAGATAAAGCCGTGGATATCCGTGCTCTCAAACGTGAAAGGAGGTTTAAAAGACGGAAACGAAACAGTGTCTTATTTATCAGGGCGTTCTGAGTGTAAAATAATTGAAGAAATGTCTCCGCTGCTGAATCTTTTAGAGTCACCATTAGTGTCTGTAGCGGAATTTTCCTTTTCCCCTCGTGGTGTCGGGTAAAATAGCTAACGACGTCCTTCCCAGGGATTCCACGCCGCTCAGAGGATGAGATGAGATGTCTTTAGCTTTCACTAGCCGTTTTAAAACCAGTTTGCGTTCCCAAAAGCAGCAAAAAAAAAAAAAAAAAACCCCTAATTCTTGATTATAGTAGCAAGCTTGTTTAGAGGAAACCAATGAGCAAACGGGAATCGGTCCAGAACTGCGTGATATTCATGAGGATTTGGGACGTACGCATGCCAGACCGGGCCAAAGGTCACAGCTGTCGGAAAGTCTGAAGAGAGCAGTATCTTGTTGTGAAGGTCTGCTGGTCTACGCAGAGCTGATCTCCTAATTACCGTCCACACATCACGGCCTGGAAGAAGGCAGCGTGTTAATTATTTCCACCAGATTTGCTCAGCTTATCATCAGTCCCTCTTTCATCAGAGCTCGAGAAAACATCCAGCTTCCGCTCGTCCACGGGAGTTCTCGGTCCTTATTGATCGCCGAAGAGAGGCGTGTTTGAAAAGTCATTTGATTCTGGCTGTAAAACAGCAGTTCCTTTGATACGTTGCTCGAAACGTCCCTTTATAAATGTTTAGCACTGACTCATTTTGCACCAGTGAAGTAATGGAACCGCCGATGCGGGCACTGTCCCGGATTCGGACCTGGAAACTCGGATAAACGTCCACGCGCAACACAAGTGTTGAGTAGAATCTATCACGTGGCTTTTCAGCGCTGACGAGTGACAAATACGCTACGCGTAAAACAGGTCAATAGTTTTACTGTGGAAGTTGCATACGGTGTTGTACTATCGAAAAAATCTCTAGTTCAGCTGTCCGTTTT
The DNA here is from genome assembly GCF_001660625.3 of Ictalurus punctatus. NCBI lineage: Eukaryota > Metazoa > Chordata > Actinopteri > Siluriformes > Ictaluridae > Ictalurus > Ictalurus punctatus. Next base: position 29,102,211 of record NC_030425.2, read on the forward strand.
ATCTCCCGGTACCGGCGTGGTTGTGGAGAGATGTGAATTGTTTGCGATACTCTACACACAGAAACCCAACAGTGTCCTGACTCATCTTATAACAGACACACCCTGATAAAACAATTCATTTGGTTACACTGATTGAAGATGTGTAAGTCAGTCGAGGCATAACTGGTTGATGATGGTGGTGTGCCTCGAGAAAGGGTTAATATGACGTAATGTCATTGATAAAAAAAAAAAAAAAAAAAAAAAGATAAATAACGACACCTCGGCGGGTTTAGTTTTCATTTCCTGCCTGCTCCGATAGATCACAGTGATTACATGCAGGGACTCTGAGTTCTGGATTGTGATTGGTCAGACAGTAGTGCAGCGAAATCACCGGATTATATTAACGCGCTCGTCCTAATACGTTCTGTATCATTTCGAAAGTACAGCTCATTCACAGGGACTTGTACAGAGGATGCTCCAATAATAATAAACGGATTAAAAAAATGTGTGTAAAATGTGTACGGTAGATCGGCACCCTGTCCAGGGTGTGCCCGATGCTCGCTGGGATAGACTCCCGGTTCCCCGTGACCCTGAAAAGGGTAAGTGGTATAGAAGATGGATGGATGGATGTGTGCGGTAACGATAATTTTGCTTTATCACACCACACTGTACAAAGGTTTAATTGTGTGATTAAAACTAGTAGCCAGGTTTGCTAGGAAGCTAGCTAAAATTAGCCTAGCTGTCTCAGTATGTTGTGCAGATATGTAGGCAGTCTCGGTAGCTCTCATATGCTAATGCGAATTACAGGGACTTGCAAAGTTGTAGCGGTTGTCCATGGTGATTTACCTTTCTTGAAGAACGTTAGAGCAGCCGAGCAACGAAAACTAACCCTACTCCAGTGTGTGTGTGTGTGTGTGTGTGTGTGTCCTCTCTGCTTCTCTCCTGGGTCTCCAACTCTTTTCACTGCGCTCTAATTAGCTTTCTGCTGGTGTACTACTTTTCCCCGAGCTGCTTTGTGCCCCACGGGTTCACAGCGACTCACTGAAATGTGCGGTGTAATGAGCGAGGTTTACCCAACGTAACCCTTACACTATAGATGGGGCTCATTTCGGTGAGTCCAAAGTGCGGAGGAAGAAAGGATCTGCTCGGGAACTAAAACATACGAGCTGATGTGTGAAACATGGTGGAGGTAGTGTCACGGCTGCTTCTGGAACATTCTCACTGATGTTTGTTGATGATGAACTCGTGATGGAGCAGCAGAACGAATCCAGAAGTCTACAGGGACATTTTACAGGGAAACGCGTCCGAATGAATCAGGAGGAACTTCATCATGCAGCGAGACAACGATCCAAAACGCGCTTCCACCTCGACACAGGACTTCATCAGGGGGGAAAGTGGAAGGATTTAGACTGGACAAGAACATCACCAGACCTTCACCCAACCGATCATCTCACCTCCTGAAGAGGAGACTGAAGGGAGAAATAAGCGACAACTGAAAGAAGCTGCCGGTAAAAGCCTGGAGAAGCTTCACAGAAGAAGGACCCAACAGTTTGGTGTCGGAGAGTCGCAGGATTGATGCCGTTACTGCGAGTAAAGGAAACGCAACCGGATATTAAGTGTCATTTACTTTCATTTGCTTCAAGACTTGTCTGTTCCTATACTTTTGCTCGCCTAAGAATGGTCTGGTCTGATACGAAAGATGTTTACCACGTCTAGCTGTAAATACCAGGAAACGAAAGCCGAAATCCTAAACTCCTGTCTCATCTAAAGCTTTTGATCTCAAACCCAAATGTCTTCACATGGTCTTGCCCTTCCAGTACTTTTGGAGGGGACTGTATATGAAATACTGACATATTTTGTCAGCGTCACAGGATCTTTCTAAAAAAATCAAAACGGTTCCCTAGGTATGCGAGTCGACTCAGTGTTCAGTGAGTCGACTCCTTAGCGAGTCTCTGCAGCGTCTGAGGGACGCATTTCGGCTGGATCGAGTCAGTGTGTCCCGGTTCTTTGCCATGGTGAGCTGTACAGCTCACTCAGGAAACAGAAAGGGGGGAAGGGGCAAGGCGATGATGTCATGTGGTGTGATAAAGAGAACGTTACCGATGGGAAAAGAGCAGTCTCTACTGGTGGATGCATCGATTGTTCATAAACAGATGCTTGGAAAAAAAAACCAAAAAAAAAAACAGGATAAAGTACGTGAGACGTTTACTAGAAACTGAATAGTGTTGATTTTAAGAGATTGTGTTTTGAGAATGAGAAAGTCACTCGAATGATAAAATGAATAATACACCCTGCCCCGCCCTGCCTGGCTGCTCGGCAGATTCGATCTTTAAATGAGATGCTTCAGCAGATATCTGAACGTGGTTTAAAAGTTGATTACAGACACCCTGTGATTAATAATGGAGCTTTAATTTACTGGATTTTTATTAATCAATTATAATATGCAAATTTAGACATTTCCCTTATGAGTACTGATTGGAAGCTAATTACAATGAACTATACTACAAACCTTCAGAGAACCCTTTAAGAACCATCGTAGGTTCTAAGAGCGTACCGAGTACAAATACTGCTCAATGTTAAACTCCTGACAAGTTCTTGGTATTAGGAAGAAAATAATCAACACCATCAGGAAATTTTCACTGAAACTGTTCTCACGTTACTCTTGAATACTTTACTAGATTAAAGTGCACCTATTAGGGTTTTTCAAATATTACCGTTCACGTATTTCACCGTAGTGTGTTATACGGCCGTCTGTGTCTGCAAAGTTTCAATGATCAAAGCGCACGACAAGCGGAGTTATCGACTCCCAAAAGAAAGAACCGATTCTGAACGGCTGCAACGACTCGTTAGTGATTCCTGACTTTACTTCCTGTACTAACCTACGTAGGTTTGTAACAAAAAGCCCCGCCTCTGGTCTTCATCGACTGCTTGCGGACATCGACTGCTCGTAGACCAATCACGACAGACTGGGACGTCTGACCAATCAGAGCAGAGTATGCTCTCTGAAATGAGGAATCCTCCAGAACGAATCATTTAACGAGTCGTTTGTGACACTGGGGGGGAAAAAGGTAACGCTGCAGTTTAAACGATAAGTGTTTTTAGACCTCGGATGCGTGTAAATCTATCCTATGAGAACTTTAAAACAAAACTAGGCCCGTTTCGAATCCATAATGGGTGCGCTTTAAGATTTTTGACTTTGTTCAGTCGAGTAGATTTTTTGTTTGTTGCATTTTTCAGGTGGACCTCCTTATTATTTTATCCTTATTATTTATTTATTCATTTACACTGATAGAAACGTTATTTATGAATTCACGGCAGTATGGCGTAGTTCTATTTAAAAAATAAATGAATGAATGAATGAATGAATCCGAAAACACACACTAAACTCTGATCTCGCGATCAAGTCGAAACAGTCTCAGAGGTCCATAACCGTCGGCGCATGCAGTTAGATATCAGGCTAAATATTTGCTCGGGAGGTGAATAAATAACTGCGTGTCACGTGGAGTTATCTCTGCTGCACCGATGAGGTCATTCCCTCAGGGTGTTTACGAGCTAAAACCTGCACAATGGCCCCGCGAGCCGGCGTGACACACGTATGAGACGTGAAGTTCACATCAGGTGGGTTGAGTTTCAAACTGAGGTTGCGGTTAAATTCTTTAGTCGTGTCTCAGATTACATAGGAAGTTCCTCTGAAACAGAACGCGGTGTGACGGTGTCGGATATCTCGTCTGGCAGAATAGTTCACGAGGAGAACTTCTTTTTTTTTTTCTTTCTCCCACGTTGAAACCTGAAAAGCGGCATTACAGCGAGGCGTGCAGGAGGAAACTCGGACCCGGCGATATGAATAGCGGATAGTAAATGAATAGTAAGAATAGCCCAGGTCTTTTGGGAGCTCGAGTGATGTAAGGTGGAAAGTTTGCAGACTGGAGCGATATGATAGGACGTCTGTGTGTGTGTGTGTGTGTGTGTGTGTGTGCCGGGGAGGTGCGAGTCCAAGTGAAACACACAGTGTTTTTTGGGATTAGTACTTCCTCTCTCAGTTGAGGTTCTGCCTCCTGATCGACCTCGTCGCTGCCGGGCTGAGGAGGTTGTGGAGGTTGTGGAGGAGGATCTGATAAGCTCCAGCTGTGACACGCTAGACCTGAGATCTCTTTGTTCAGATACTTCAGGGCGACCCTGGGTTTCGGCTCCATCGTTCCGCCGAGATTTCGCTCGTCCCAGCAGCATCTGGAGGATCAGCTACACCTTCAGAATGAGGAGGAGGAAGTAGATAATCGACTCTTCCTCGCGCAGGTGAGACGAGAGCAGGATAGCGGATGAGACGGAGAAGGTCGGAGAAGAACATGTAAATCTTTCACGAGTTTTTATTCCGCTGACTCTACTCAAGGGAAAGTTCAAATACAGCTCCGGATTCGTCAGTCCAGCAGCCCGAGCTCTTCTGAGGAGAAAGTAGTTCATGCGTACTCAAATAAAAAAAAAAAAAAAGTTGCTAGGTGTTACAGATGTCAAATAGAGGTCATTTGCATATTCGTCGACTCGCCGTGATCGTTTACGTGTCGAAATGCAGCGCAGGAAGAAGAATGCTTTACTTTTTAAAATGCTTTTTTTTTTTTTTTAATAGGAAGAAGTCATCCCCGGTCACTGCGCCACAAATGAACTACTTACGAAATTCTCGTTGAACCGTTTCAGTATTTTAAAGGATGCACGTGAGCTGGAGGGCCGTTACGAGCGCAGGACAGTCGCTAGGGTAATAAAGGGGTCTGCGGTCACCAAATCTAACCGCAAATCTAACGTATCGGATCTTAAATGATAAACGTGTGAACAGCTTTCTCCAGCATGAGCTCACGTTAGCTAGCATGATCGAAACTAGCTCAGCACCTAATACTTAGCGTTTTGTTTTGTTAGTATCGCCTCTCACGTAGCCGTGGGTCATACGGCCGTTCGCGAACGTAAAAAAAAAAGACATCTGCGAAGAGTTCTCGACTCTGAAGCGGACTAAAAGTGTGCTGAAAAGTTACAGATACAGCGCTACCTCCACTGATATTGGCACCCTTCTATGGTGAATATGAGCAAAGAAGGCTGTGAAGATTTGTATTTATTGTTGAACTCTTTTTGATCTTTTTTGTTAAAAAAAAAAAAAATTCACAAAAATACCCCGCTCCCATGGACGGAAGCGCTGGACTTCACCCTGCTCCTCACGCGAGCCCATATCACGCAAGGAAATCCAGGAGGAAAAAAAAAAAAAAGGTCAGGATCGTGCATAACTCAGACACGCCTTTGTTTTACTCGGACTCCGCCCCCAAGCACGTAACCTCCCGATGGCGCTTTAATCTGTAGTTATGCAATTTCGGGTTTAAAAAACAATAACGTGCACGTTACTCGACTCTCGGCGAGTAAAAGTATTAAATGAAATAAAAACAGCAACAAAGAAATCTTTCGTTTCCCACCTCCTTTTTTTTTTTTTTTTTTTTAAATCTTTTATTTATTTATTTTTGAATCCCTTCATTGCCGAGAGGTCAGACGTCTGTGTTAAGCATTTGCGAGCACAATCGGGTAATAATTCCGGCCGTTTGATAAGGAATCACCCGTGCACCTTTTCGTTTGCCGTGCTACGCCGCCGACCGAACCTGGAACCTCGGATTTTCTCCCTTCAGCCTACACGGAAGCTCGCGTGGAGGTCGTGGAGCGTGAGCGTGGCGTGATTACACAGCTGCTGTTTACAACCACGTCTGTTAAGTGGTCTTTAATCAGAGGTGAAGTCAGAGATCGAGGACGTGGGAACAGCAGCGTGTTCTTACACGCGGTAAGGACGTGTGTTTTTTTCCGCCAGAAATGCCCGATTTTACCGCGTTTCATTTATTTCTTCAAAATTCACGATGTTTATTAGTTTTTGTTTTTTTCAGAACAACTACTCGAATCGGTGAAAACGCGATCGCGCGGTCTTTCACAGCGATGTCTGTCGGTAAACGAGAACTTTCAGCCGAACGCACGTGAACCGGAGAGGGCTTTATCCGAACGAGCGTCGCGATGACGTCACGTGACACGCCTCGGCGCGGATCTGCGGAAAACCCGCGGAGTCCCTTTGGGGAAAGGTTCTCGTAATACTTAAGTACGCTAAATAAGTACACTTTAATAAAACGCCTCATCGGGAGTCGGTTTCTGGGCTCGGTGGATCAATTTGACGTTTTATTTTCTTCATGTACAGTTTTCGCCGTTAGGGTGTAAACTGTAATAAAAAAGTTTTCCAAAACTGCAGCGTGTAGAAAAAAAACAACAACAACCCAGCGTTAATACGGGATCGTGCGGGAATGCGCTAGTCACGTGATCGACTACGCTGTTGTCTTTTGTCAGAATAAAATAACAGTGTGTGTGTGTGTGTGTGTGTGTGATGACAGATGTCATGTTTGTGCACCCAGTGCTTTGTGATTGTTGGGTTCTTGAAAGCGATTTAAAGCTAAATTGCTCTTAATGGCATGTTTGGAAGTCTCAAGCGTATTCATTTTCCTGGAAGTGTTTATTAACAGAGCTCAGCATAAAAAGTGTTTATGTAACGTCTGTGCGCAAAAAAAAAAAAACCCCCCAAAAAAACAAACCCCGCCACGTGTAGACCGAGCCAAAACCGAAAAAGAAGGATATTTTGCCCGGCGCGCGCGGTGTTCCCGTGAAGCCACGGACCGAGTGACGCTCGTCTTTGCTCGCCGGCGACGGTAACGAGTCGCTTTTCCTTTCGCGCTCGGCGTCAGACCTGCGGAACGAGCCGCGTTTCTCTTCAGACCGGTCCGCGTGTCTCGGCTTCTCCGGAAAGGCCTGACGGATTCCGTGACAAATAGTTCAGAAGTAATGTGGCGCCCAAACAAAAGGGCAGGACGGCCCGGTCTGGCTCGTCATTAAGAACGCTGGCGGACGAGAGAAAAAGACGAGCGCTGTTCACTGAATTACACACACAGCTTTCAGGAAATATGCCCAGGACAGACAGAGAGAAAGGTAATGCTTTCGTTTAGCCATATAATCTAGATTTGTGTATAATAATAATAATAATAATAATAATTTTTCTTAAACAACAGCGTTTACAGAAATCCGGATCTAGATTTAGATCCTTAATGAGCGAGACATTTCACGTGCTAGTCAAGACAGCTAATGTTAGACATGTTTGGCTGTTAGCGGTGGCAGGAGGACACGGGGCGGAGTCTAATTAGCATATTCATACACATCGATTGTTTCTAGTATTTTTAACGCGGCTAATGGCGAAGAGCAGCGCTCACCAACCTTCTTCCTTGAGCTCTACCTTCCTGAGATCTCCAACCGAAATCTATCACGCCTCTTTTAGTCGATCGAGGTCTTCATACGGCGACGGTTAGACGGTCAGGTGGGCACCGTTGTTTTTGGAGCTAAAGTCTTCAGGAAGGTAGACCTCCAGGACTTTTTAAATAAACGGGGATGGTTATTTTCCTACCTTTGAGCTTTATGTGGAGGTACAGGCGCAGAACGAAGCCAAATCACGTCACAAACCCGCGGAAACCGTACTGTATGCACAGAGATTGCGCGAGAGTAAGCACGACTCTTTCCGAGCAAACCTTTCGCAGAACCTGTTCTCTCTATGCCGACGATCGACGATTATATTCAGAGCCATAACGATATCGAACGCTTCCGTAAAACACCGAGAACACGGTTCTGGATCGTTCCGTTCTTGTATAGCGATGGAAATTCCATCGCTATACAAGAATCGAAGCAGATCATTTGATTCAGTGTCGACTCCCGAACGACTCATCGACTTTTTTTGTCTTTTTTTCCTCTCTCTCTCTCTTTTTTTTTTGTCGAGCTACATGACTTTCGCTTTGGGTTTTTATCACGTTGCGAAATCAACAAGGCCGTCCGAACGCGCGTGTACAAATAGAGTACGGTGACTCGTTCATGAACGACACGTCAGCGTCTCACTCTCTCAGCTGAATCGCGTTCGTGCGATTCGCGTACTGTCGATGTAGTGAATCCGAGGCGGTCTGGGAAAACCCCATCAGGTGTCGCTACTGAATTCTGAATTCTGGAAGGCATTCACGCAGAACCTTTAACTGTAATTCGAACAGTCACTTTACAGCGGCAAATTCCGAACGTCGACGAACGGACGTTTCTTTAGATGCGAATAAAAATACAGACTGAGAGTTATCCGTTCCGAAACTCGACACGCACGCGCGCTAGCAAGCGTTTATTTACGGCGTGTTCGTAAATGTTACTGACGTTCCGATCTCTTTGAGTGTACAGTCACGCCCTCCCTTTTTAATCGGAGTGAAGGAAGGTGTTTCCTCGTGTGCGTCCTCGTGTGTGTCGGACGAAACGTCGCGTCAGGGTGAAATCATGCTGGAGGACAAAACAGACCCGGTGTTATCAGTGTCGGGTTCTTCTTGACTGTGTGAGATAATGCAGTGATGCACATTCCTGTGTGAATGACGGACTATTTACAGACTCGGTCATGCAGTGCCACGGGGAGTGTTTGACAGCTCCGTTTCCATGGTGACAGGGGAGGTGGGGTGTGAGATAAGGAAGGGCTGTTGAGTTTGGGATGTTTTTCTCGTCATGCTTCATGTACAGCTGATTAAGGCAGAAACGCGTGTGTGTGTGTGTGTGTGTGTGTGTGTGTGTGTGTGTGTGTGTGTGTGTGTGTGAACAGTTTGAAAGAAAGAAATGATTTCGTACCGGAAATCCCTCCCCATGTATACGAGTCAAAGAAGGTTCCTGAACTTTGAGGATTTTTGCATTATGTGAAGAAGTCGGCGTTTAAAGGGTTAAAGTTCTGGAAACGGATGGGTGTTGGGTAATTCTGATCAGACCTGACGCTGGGGGAAGAATCGGAAGTCGGTGAAAGTGGAAAACGTTATTAATATATCATATTTCTCTGACGGTTTTGGACGTGGACATGCTTGTCCTCTGTGGACCTGCGTGTAACACACACAAGGGTTAATTAATCACCGGAACAGGATATCAGCATCGAGGACCTCAACACGTCCTCGCTTTGCCGATGAAGTGAACGCAGCGCCGTGCACACCGTCCGCGCTGACGTTTAAACGACGTCATTTTCGAAAAAATGGGATTTCTACCAAGCGTGAGCTGAAGAACGTCCTCACTAAGGCGTAGGGTTGACTCGTCACTCTTATCCTCTTTAGCCGGTCGAAATGACGTTCCGCAGATTCGCTCCGTTCTCACGGTCACTAAATCCAGCCGTCTCTCCGACGCAAACAGAGCCGGGTCTATTTTAAATCCCCAGCCGTGTTCTTATCTACGCTAAGAGCGTCTGGCTCTTCAGCGTGACGTGTGAGGAACACTGTGCAGCGGAGTCTGAAGTGCGTCTGAGTGACTCTTGACCTCGCACCTCAATCATCACCTACACGGAGCTGGAACTCTGGGAACCCGCTTATGAGTGAGACCTGAAGGTCTGAGTTCTGCTCTGCATCAGTAAAAAAAAACACACACAAACATTCCGTCTTTAACCTTTCTGCCTGGACAAATACTTACACACACGCACACACACACACACACACACACACACACACACACACACACACACATAAAATCTTCAGTATCACATACAGTACAAGCCACAACTCTGATATCCACTCACACACACATGAAATCTTCAGCACACACACACACACACACACACACACACACATCTGCATCATTTAATCAGCCGGTCCGCGGCGCTCCGTAATTCAGCAGAATGGGAAAAAAGGAAAAGCGTGGATTTTCCCCAGAGGCTAAACCTGAGCTGATAAAATATTACACATTTCAGAGAAGTGTTTTGAAACCTTGTCGACGGAATAAAAGCAGATAAACACAGAGCGCATGATCTGATGCTCAGACGTCACGGGGATTAAATATCGCGGTTCGAATGGGGACGTTTTTTTTCCTTAAGGTCCTGAGCGGAACATCTGTAAAGAGCGTTTTATTCCTCTTATCCTACAGCGAATTTCCAAGAATGACAAAAAAGGAATAATTCAAAAAATATTATTGATGAAAGAGAGAGACCGAAGGGCGGGTATTAAATTTGTGGACGGACGTTTCTACTCCTCAAGGAGAAAATAGTAGTAGTAATGATAAAATAATAAGAAAATTGCGTTATTATTGTTATCGTTATTCACCCACATACGTTGACGCGGTGCTGGGTGAAGCGTATTATATTCATTAAACTCGGTATTTCATGTTAAACACGATACAGAAGTAGCATAGAATTCATTTGTCATTTTAACAGTGACATGGTACGTTAACACGCAAATGCATGACACCGGTTTATATTTTAAAGGTTGGTGGGATGTTCAGTGTACGGTGGTTAATAAGTGTTAATAATACAATATCTGCCTTGTAATAATAAGAAATGATTGGTTGGTTATTTTGTTAATGTTACCGACGGTCTACGAATGCTCAGTATGTGAAATTCACCTTACAAGCGTGGCTAGTTTTTATTCTGTTTTTTTATGACGCGTGTATTAGTTCCACTTCATTAAGCATAAGCCTCTGGAAGAACTTCTCCCTCGTTTTGTTTATTTTTTTCCCTCCGTGCAACTGCTCTAGAAGTGTATTTAAGTGTTAAAAATGCCACACTGACGTGATCATGAATTAAAATGATATCGCGCGCGCACGCGTGTGTGTGTGTGTGTGTGTGTGTGTGTGTGTGTGTGTGTGTGTGTGTGCGGTCTCGAAAACCTCGTCTCGGTCTTAATGGCCTAGTTGACGCAACGGCTGACTCCCATATAATTAAAATCAATAAAGTTCCAGTGCTGCTGGTGAGTTTTTGTCCCGAGCTCGGCACTCTGCGCGCCAGCGTGAGCCGGGGTTTGGCCTCGGGCCCGTTCCACATTCTGCACCGTGCTGGGAAACTCATCGGCTCTCTCGGTGTGTTCCTGTGGAATGCATGACCGCTGCATGCTAACGAATAATGACGGATGGCTCATGTCGTTTCTCTTCTCGTATTGTTCCTGACGGTCTCTCTGTCGTCTCTCCTCTCCTTCAGCCACAACCAGAGAACCACGGCGTTCCGGCATCCCGTGACGGGTCAGATCTCTCCGGAGAACACGGATTTCTTCGTGCAGGAACTGTGAGTGTCTCATCTCAATCTCGTATTTCACAAAGCGCTCCGTGACGACGCGGAGTCACTGTCGAAGTTGATTTATTTTCATTTAAAAGCAGTGTCCCGGAGCGCTTTATCCCTCTTACACCCCAGGAACTCACCAATGATCGCAATTTTTTCCTTCACTCAGCAACAGCAAGTGGTTTTTACTTAGAACGTAGCTAGTCATGTCACTAGTGGAGCGTCCCTACCGTTAAAGTCTCCGTAAACGAGCGGTCACTATAGAAACGATGACATATTAGAACGTTAACATTACCGTGCCAGGTTCATTTATTCGTGACTCTTTTTTTTTTTTCTTTTTTTCCATTCGCGCCCACGCTCTCGGCTTTTAACACGGTCCTATAAAATTTACCGCCTGCATCGTTCTGTATCGTTATCGTGGGAAATGGATTCATGGTAATGAGCCAAGTTTTTGCTCACACGCCTCTTTTAGCGTTCGGCTTTTTAGACATTATAAATCAGCCCGGAATGTCCAGACGTTATGACCGTAATGGCTATTACTTCTCATCTACCAGAGCGTGGGGGTTGGTTGGGGGGGGGGGTGATGTACCCATGCGAATTGCAGAAAAGATGCTGATTCAGTGACATGCTGTGTGGAGGATTGTGTATTTTACATGAGGAATATCACATTGATTTGGTCGCATGTCCCTCGCTTGTCGGTTGTAGTCAAGTCATTTCAACCACATACGAAAACAACGTTCCTCCAGGACCACGGTGCTGCGTAAAACAACGCACTGACCACTAAATAAGACCTACACGTTCCTACCAAATGTGCACGTGCGAACGTGTGCAAACACCACAGTGTACAGTAACTAGTAAAACAGGTCGATGGGTACAGTAAGTGTAGTGTAGTGTTAAATAGTACAGTAAGTTAAATAGTTCCCTCCCCATGGCTTTCTCTAAACACCCGAGGCACACCCACAAACGCATCGCTCTTTCAGAAGTTAGTAATGAAACAGTCGTTATACCCGACGTCCTTCCCCTGCTCCGGATAAACCCGAGAACTTCAAAACTTTCATACGGATTCGCTCGGGGAGACGACGCCGAGCCCGATCGATGCGTCTCGTTAGGAACGGCGTTTGAGAGTGGAGTGAGCTAAGAGCTGGAGTGGGCGTGTGACACGGTCACGGCGCGAACTTTTGCGTTCCGGTGGTCGCAGGACGCAGTCAGAGCTCTCGCAGCGAGGGAATGAGCTGTTCTTCTTCTTCACTTCTCGTCCATTGAGCTTTTTAGCAGGAAAAATGTGCAGAGATTTTTGGCTTGTAAAAGAGCTGCTGAGTGTCGGGGCGTTAGGATGTGTTTCTGTTAGGAATTTATGGATTTCGTAATCATCGAATAAGGAATTTTTTAATTCCTAGTTCGTGATCAAAACGAAATTCATGGGTCTAGATTTCTGTTCCTCAAGCTTTATTATTTGTTCCACTGCGGTGTTCGTTAGGAACTTTTTTCCTTATTTTTCTTTGTATTATTCGAAATGTTTAATCCTTTCTAAAAACACACTAGAGAACAAAGAACACAAGGCGTAAAAACACCAAATTATGCAGAATGAGACATTTTAATTCTTTATAACATTATAAATGACGCACTTATACAGCGCTTTTATCCAAAGCGCTTTACACTGTGTCTCATTCACCCATTCACACACACACACACACACACACACTGATGGTAGCAGAGCAACTCGGGGTTCAGTGTCTCGCCCGAGGACACTTCGGCACGTGGAGTCACGTGGGCCGGGAATCGGACCGCCAACCGTACGATTAGTGGACGACCCGCTCTACCACCTGATCCACAAGTCCTTATTTGGTGTCAGTGTGAACGAGTGTGAACGACACCGACACCGCTCCGGCTTGAATTTTGGCCATATTTGCGGTTTAGTGCTTGGACCCCTGTGATCGCTGCTTGTGGCTTTATATTATCATATTCATGCGACAGAACAAACTGTAAAAACAAACCGTGAATGTTAAATGTGTTAATATTAATCTATTAATAGTGAAACAATCAAAACGATATCAGTTCAAAAGTTTGCATCCCCCTTGTACGTCTACATTTTTTAAAAAAAATTGTTGTAAATTTGGTGTTGTTTACTTGTTACAGGAGACCGTCACATTGTATTTATAAAATCTTGCAATGGGTCAATTTACTTCTTAATTAATTTGTTTGAAAAGCTAGACTTTTCCGCGCAAATTCAACACGGTGCAAAGTAAAATAAAGCTTTCAACTGAACATAGCGTCCTCTCGCTCTGTTTTTTGCCTGACGTTCCTCCTGTTTCCGATGTATTACTGGAAAGCAAAGCCTCGCCCAGCAGCTGCTCATCTGTGGAAACGCCCGAGTCTGTGTCAGCCTTCCTGACACATGGGGTCTGTGGGGTTCAAGTTCTCCTTACAAAAAAAACGATCTAGATTTGGAAAGGCAGTGTTCAGAAACACAATTACACACATGCATGTTTCTCTGTCTTTGTGAGGACCTTCCACTGACATAATGACACTGTACTGTGTGATATACTGTGATGGCTAGTTCATGCTATGCTACATCTAAATCTCTAAATGTCTCAACTGAATCTCAGTAACCAGAAGGAAATTAGTTTTTTTAAATCAAAGCTGTAAAAACATTTTTGTGAGGACGTGGCGATTGTGAGGTCGGTTAACGTTGTCCTGTTCTTATGAGGGCCTTTGGCATTTTTGGACACACACCCACACACACACACACACACACACACACACACACACACACACACACAGACATGCTGACCCAACCATTTGTTATGAATGTGGAGATGGGGTGGTTATCGCACAAGCCTCTCGAATTTCACTAAAAAGCAGAAAACGTTCTGCTTAGATCCCGGGCTGTAAACATGGATTAGGATAAGGATTAAGGATAGGGATATGGATTAAGGATATGGATAAGGATATGGATATGGATTCAGGATATGGATAAGGATATGGATATGGATAAGGATTAAGGATATGAATTATGGATATGGATAAGGATAGGGATATGGATTAAGGATAAGGATAGTGATAAGGATAAGGATATGGATAAGGATTAAGGATATGGATTAAGGATATGGATTAAGGATAAGGATTAAGGATAAGGATAGGGATATGGATTAAGGATAAGGATTAAGGATACGGATAGGGATATGGATTAAGGATATGGATAAGGATATGGATAAGGATATGGATTAAGGATATGGATTAATGATATGGATATGGATTGTGGATATGGATTAAGGATATGGATTAAGGATATGGATAAGGATATGGATTATGGATATGGATTAATGATATGGATATGGATATGGATTGTGGATATGGATTAAGGATATGGATAAGGATATGGATTAAGGATATGGATTAAGGATATGGATAAGGATATGGATTATGGATATGGATTAATGATATGGATATGGATATGGATTGTGGATATGGATATGGATTAAGGATATGGATTAAGGATATGGATAAGGATATGGATTAAGGATATGGATAAGGATATGGATAGGGATATGGTTTAAGGATATGTATATGGATGCAAAATTCAATATTCTGATACCTCGTAAAATCCCCTTTCGGAGAATTCGGAGTTCTAACCAGATACAGATAGTGAGATTGCATTAAACCCTAATAATCTGAAAATGGAAAGTGCTTTTAAATACATCATAGTTTTCGCCATATTTTAATTTGGTTGTTGTTATTATTATTATTATTAGTCAAGATTCTAGATTTAGCTGATAAAAACTGTAGCTGTTTAGTCTATTTTTTCCCCCCTAAAATTTCACGTAATAATTTCATACACTTTATCAGCTTGAATCTTTACACGGAACAGCGGATTATTCCAGAAATCAAACCCATGTAACGGAAAATATGAGAAAGATGCGAGTTTGTTCAACCTGAGCATAAATATCAGGTGTAAATCACGTCCTTCTGATTAAATCAGCGACTCATTTTGATCGAAACGTACTTTAGCGTCCGATATAAAAAAAGCAGCGTCTGATTAAAAGAAGCGCAGCTGTTTATTTTTCTTTCTTGTTTTTCTTTTTTCTAAGACGTTTGCACATGCCTACGCAGAGCCGGTGTGCGATTGTACGACTGCCATCACACCCAAATTACACCCCTGTGTGCGAGCAGGATCTAATCATCTGTCTCGGATCTAATCAGTGTCTCGGCCTGCTTCCGTCCGTCTGGTTCTCCC
>NC_030425.2:29122500-29125000 GCF_001660625.3 Ictalurus punctatus
CTCTATAGTCAGTACGAGCGTATTATTCAGGGAGAGAAAAGCTTCCGCCCAGTAGTTTTAGCATCTTTCTACAAATGCAGCCGTCTCCATTACTCAGAGGGATTTCTTTTCATTCACGCCGCCATGACAAATCTTTGAGAAGTGAAAATCTTCTTGTTCCACTTTTCACTCGTGTCCTGTTTCTTTCAGAAGAGCTTCTCTCCAGGGATTATGTTTTACAATGTGCTACTTTGATTTTAACACATTTTATTGCTTGTTGTTGTTGTTGTTGTTGTTGTTGTTTACTGTGAAAGTGAGCCTCAGAGAGAAAGATCGACCTCCTGCGTTCTGTGTTGACCTGACGACATGTGTGTCTTCTTCCTGCAGAGGGAATTCCCACATGTCAAAGCCGCTGGCAGAGCCGAGACCCCCCAGCATGGTCAGTGAGTCCTCCGTGGCCGTCACCTCGTCCACCGTGGACGCTCCCTCAGGACACAAGGTCAGGAGGCTGATGTACGCTGGTCAGGCATGAGGACGCGGGTGATCTGATTACGACCCTGTGTCGTGCCGTTACTGGGAAATAATCAACGACGGTGTGGGATGAAGCGGACTTGATTATTTTTCTTTAAAGTGTTTCATTCCTCTCTTGAAGTTAATAAGCTTGTCGTCTTTTTTTAAAAACGACAAAAAGCGCAAACTCTTCTGTCCTGAAGATGTCAGATCGTTACAGACACTGACACTGGAGACTCCTTCCATAAATAGACTAATTAATAAATAAATAAAAAAAGAAAAAGCTCCTTACAGAAAACCTTAGTTTTTTTTTTTTTTTTTTTTTTAGAAGTCTTAGATTACGTGGACCATAAACAATCTGAGTATCAGAGTTAATAAAGTATCCTCCAAAAGTATTGGAACAGCAAGGCCAGTTCTACGGTTTTTGTTATACACGGAAGACATTTGGGCTGTGACAGGGGCGTAACCTGGCCTGGGAATTCGGGGATTTATTTAAAGGGTTTAAAATATGTGGAAATTCTCACGTCTTGTTGGCTGACAGGTCTCAATTCTGACAAACACTAGCTGACACAGACCACAGGGTGAGCACCCCCTGCTGGCCTCACTGCTACAGCTAGTATCAGCAGCCATAGTTTTCTCCTGGAGGTCTCCCATCCAGGTACTGACCAGGCTCAACCATGCTTAGCTTCAGTGGGAAAGCAGGCGAGAAGAACCAACTTTTTGTCCAATTATCACATTTTTATCACAAGTAATTAGCCCTAACATGCAAGAAAAAAATGCATGGAAACGCTTTATTTAGACGTCTATTAAGAGTCTGTGCTCAGCCCCGAATGATTAACAGTCCAGCTAATGCCCCTGGGCTCTGATATGTTTTTCCTCTTTTCTCAACTTCAAAACGGCTCGCTTTTCTCCCTTGGACATCTCTCTGGTCTACATGTTGGTTTATCCTTTTTAACAACAAATGCAGTCTTCACAGGTGAAACCCGGGGCTCAAACCAAAAGTAGACTTTCAGAGCTACTGTATTAATCCTGTAAAGAATTACTTTAACAGGGCACACCTGGGCAGGTAGAAACATCTCGCAGTCACGCGTTCCAATATTTTTGATCACTTGAAAAAAATGGGCGGGTTAAAAAAAAAAAACGTGCCGTGATTTAAGTTATTTAACACGTCTAGATGTAAATATGATGAAATGAAAGCTGAACTTCTGATCTGTCGCTTCATTTCCGTCTTCGATCTCAAACCCGAATATGTCTTTAATGTATAGTGAAAATAATAGACTCGGCCTTGCTGGTCCAATACTTTTGGAAGAGACTGTATAGAATATAAAAACGATTCCGTGATTTGTGCCGTGAGCGAGATTAACAGGTTTAATCTATTTTTTCTCGTGTTGGGGAGAAAAAAAAAATCACTAACCTATTACAGTCTCCTCTCAGCTCGTTCATCAGGATCAGAGCGAAAATAGCTGAAACCGAGATAAACTTCCTTAATATCTATAAAAGTTATACATTTTAACGCCTGGTATTAAAGCGAGGACCATGATGGAAGAGTCAAAGCGTTCTGGAAAGTTCTGAGTTTGGTTTAGAGTAAATCACAACGGGAATGAATTGACGACGTTTAGATGGACGGCAGTAATCTGATTACTGACCTTATTCTGAATAAGACGATATTCTGATTAAGGTGTTTACATGAGTCGTGTTTAGAATACTCCTTTCATGTACCCGTTTTACGTGTTATAGACCGTAGATGGATTAACGGTACACGTCATTACGTCCCCGCGCCACGCCGTCCGACGTCCCCTCCGGAATTTGACGTATCGACATGCGGTTGGTCTTCGTTATGGAACCGTATACGGTTTTGTTTTTAATTTTACGAAAGTTTCCAGTGCGGTTAATTATTAGTCGTGCCGTACGCGCTAATAGACGACCGCTTGAAGCCGTGGGCCGCGTCCCAAACCGCGTACTTACCTAAATACGTGTATTTCTCCCACTATGTAGCGGGTAAGTACGCGGT
>NC_030425.2:29130000-29155000 GCF_001660625.3 Ictalurus punctatus
TTTATAGCGGTATAAAGACGCTGTAATCTTTTCCAGACAGTAAAATATGCATTACATGGAAAAAAAATAAAGAAAGAAAGAAGGAAATCTAATCCCATCCCAGTAGGGCTATCCACGTTTCCCGCTGGAGCCTTCAGAGACACGATGAGTGAAGAAAGTCAGTAATTTGCGGGAGTGACCGAGTGCGCCGTACCGTTTGTACGTAGCCGCTCCGAAACTCTGAAGCAACACGAGGGCTGAGTTTTGCTAATGTAATGCTGAAGCGATTTATCATGAAGGCGAGCTGAATGAAGGATGTGTTTGACCCGCAGGACAGCTCGGGAATGAGGCTGTGGAAGAGGAAATGGTTCGTGTTGTCGGATTTCTGCCTGTTTTATTATAAAGGTGAGTCATCATTACCGATGCGGTCTGATTCATTGGAAGAAAAAGAAAAAAAAAGAGGCAAATTAGATGAAGGATAGTGAGCTCCTTTTTGTGGCCACATCCTGTTCAGGACATGCAAAACGTGTCCATTTCATGCAAAAATGCTAAATGGAGGGCGGAGTCTATGCAGATAGATTCCTTTCGGGACTGTAATGAGATTTCTGGGTTTATTTGCATAACCATTTTGCATATCCTCCTGAAACGACGGCGTTCTCATCGTTATTATCGCGGCGCGTCATGAGCATGAGCGTCCGCGCGCTTTTATTTGACGGTCTGAACCGTTTTCTCAGTAAATTTCCAAAATCTAAAATCTCGGTTCGGTCGTCGTTAGAATAAATGACTGTTCCTGTGGAAGGTTTCTCTGCCACCCTCGGGATGAAATTTGGATCATTTGGGATGATGTTTTTCATCATATTTACTCAAATGAGACACACCAGGATCCTACTAATGAATTTATGTGCTGGAGCCCCTCGTGGAGAGCATCTGTTCTGAACATCTGTCCCTTCCGCGCAGAACAGACACAGCCGAAGTTCGATTATTGATTTCTTGAGTTTGGACTTTTTCCGGGAAAAGGCGTGCCGTTTTGGAGATTTATTTGGAGCTTCTCTTGATTTCAGTTTGGTTTTGGTGTCTGCTTTTGGTCTGTAGACAGTCGAGAGGAGACGGTTTTGGGGAGCATCCCGCTGCCGAGCTACGTCGTTTCCCCGGTGGAGCCTGAAGACCACATCAGCCGCAAGTTCGCCTTTAAGGTGAGTCCCTCGTTCAGCCGGGTTAGGGTCATTTCTCTTATTTCAGGCTCAGCGGTAAGCGTAAGCGACGTGGCCAGATCGGATCCGCTCCTCGAGCGCCGATCCTGTTGGTCGGCTCCTCGTATTTCACGTGTCGATTTTAGCAGAAATAAGCAGCTTGGTCCTCAATCTTCTCCATGTGGCCGCAAGCTTTCATTCTAACCAAACAGCAGCCAAGGTCAAAGGACACTTAATTAAACAAAACGAAAAGTAAAAACGCTGTCCGAGGGGCGCGTAGCGCCGAAAACGTCCCCGTAAAACGAAACGACCCTCTTCCGTCCATCAGAAAGAAAGAAATACGCCGACGGAAAGACCGTAAACGTACCTTTACCTTTTTGGTGAGTGTAGAAACCGCAAAAATCACCAGTATGTGACGAGCACGGAGGCGGAGCTTATTAAAAAAAACGTAGAGGATTATTTAAAAGGACTACTTTCAGACATTTTGCGTATCGTTTATTTTCTCAAATCCTGGCATTTCTGCAGCTCTGAACTTTGGCTCGCAAAAAAAAAAAAAAAAGAAAGAAAGAAAGAAAGAAAAAGAGCTGCAACCCAAAACACACGCCATGTTTGAGTCACTTCCTGCGTTTGAGCTGATTCGGATTCGAATCGCCTTCTCGCTGCGTATCACTCGGAAGCGGACTGAAGCCACCTCGCTCTCGGACCCGGGTGCGATCGCCGTGTTCTCGGCGTCTAAAACGGGGGCGTCCGATCTCATCCGGAAAGGGCCGGTATGGGAGCAGGTTTTCATTGCGACCGAGCAGATTGGACACCCCTGGTCTAAACACAGCGTGCGCAGTGTAAAAAGCAACCTATGGGACGTGTTGATGAGCAGAAATGTTAAAGTTAACGCGTATGTGCTAATGTTAATGTTTCGCCTTCATTTACGGCTATTTAAAACAGCGACTGGGGTAAAATGGGCGGGAAAAAAAAAAATCAGATTTCACCCTGTGACGTTAGCATTAATATATTTTTTTCTGGATAAACACAAATTGTGTAAGTATTGTGTGTGTGTGTATTGTGCAAGTGAACTAAATCGTGTCAAAAGTACGTTACCTGTGTTCTGGTGTTTTGGTGCATCTCCTCTGATGAACTGTGCTTCTGCATGTGTTTTAAAACGTCGTGCCGACTGATTTCTTGTCTTTGTGATCTGATCTCTGGTGTTCTGCATGGAAACCTGTCTCGTCTCGCCATTATCTCAGATTAACAGCCGATTGTGGTCAGTTTATCCTTTAAACACAAACCTCCATCTCACCTCTGTACACCTCCAGTCAGTCGTGTTTCTCTGGCTCGGCGTGTGTCCCGCTGCTTCTCAAAATATCCCTGAAATCTTTCTTTATCATTATATATAAACGAAACCTTTAAAAAAAAATACAATTTGTAAATGATTTCATTCACACGATCTACCCGATGGATTTAACACGTCTTTAACACGTCATCTCTTTAAAAAAATTTTAAAAAACAAACAAAAGAAAACAACGACGACAGCTTGTTATGCTGAGCAGGCGTTTTTGTGTTTGGCCCCGCCCTCTTATTTAAGCGATCCGTTCACATGATCGCGGCAATGACAACGATCGCGCTCTCATCGGATTCTCATCTGCAGTTTTCAGAATTTTAAATCGCGAGGATCTGGTGCAGGAACTACACTCAAGAACCCTCTTTCTTTAAAAATAAATAAATAAATAAATAAAAAACTCCTGACAGGTTCTAGGTATTAAACAACTGAAAATCGAACAATTATTTAATATAAAAGTTAATAAATACACTTTTAGGGTTTTTTCAAGGGTTCTTTAACGGGTCTTTGGATAATTAAGGGCTCTTATCTACAAAAAACACACACAAAAAAACCCCCCAAAAGGTACCTTTGTGACGGAACCCTTTCTGAAAGGAGAACTTGTAGGATTCTACATGCAGTAGAACCTTTAAGGACAACTCCAGGAGCCATAAGATGGGCAGATGCTTATATCATATATACATCTGCAGAGGATATTAAAATATTTGAAATAAAGTATTTTTAATGCAGCGCTACTGAATAACTCGGGCTCTCGTGTGCGGCACTCCGTGTTGTGTGTGTTGTGTGTGTGTGTGTGTGTGTGTGTGTGCGTGGCACGACGTTCCAGCCTCTTTACACAGCTCATATTTCCGCACGTCACGCCGTCAGGAGGGCTCCTCATACGGGCCGAGATCCGAAGACCTCTATCCTGTTAGCTGGCATTCGACACTAAACACGACACGTCCATGGAACCCCTAGTGGTTCGTAGTGGCAGCGCGCACTAATGAAGAAAATAAAGAAAACTTAAACAAGAGTAATAATACTGTGGCAAATCGCATGCTACAAAAACACCGTGCTATTTATTACCAAAGATATTTAATACTGCTGTTTTACAGTTAGATCCGGGGTGCGTTTCCTCGTTAAGCTATGACACGTGTATTAATCAAGAATTTATTAAATGAAAATTTCTACATATATTAAATTAAAAAAAAGGAGTAAAATACTATATATGACCATAAGATGCAAATATATTTGTGCGAATGTAGGTATTTTGTGCAGTGTGTGTCTGTCAGGTGATCAGCTTTAACTTAAAACATCACATACTATTTTTTATTTATATAAAAAACAACAAGGAGATAAAACCCCTTGCTTGTAGCTATGCTGCTAGATTTATTTATTGATATATTTATTTATTTATAAGATTTTAAGTGCCAGTTGCACAATACACAAAATACTTTAAACTAGTTATTTTAAATAATTTTGTGCCAGCTCCTTGTTACTAATCAGGAAGACCAAGTGTGTGTGTGTGTGTGTGTGTGTGTGTGTGTGTGTGTGTGTGGCGTCAGTTGTGTGTTTTTTTTTCCCTGCTTCACTGTCTCTGACGGCTCGTCTCATGCTCTACAACACGTTTACTAACTCTTCCAATCGTTTTATGGAGCTTCACAGTTTTATTAAAGTGTGTGGTTCATCGCTCATTCTGTCTCTCTCGTTCCCGTCGGCTGATTGGCTCCTGTTGTGGCCCGGTGCATTTTGGGAGGTGCGAGTGCTGCGGAGAGGCTCCTGAGTCTCCTGTGTCTTGCATGAATAGGTATTTTACATTTAAAAAAAAAACCATTTTCATTAAATCACTGACTACTCGCTCTACCTTCCCTCTGACCACTCCCTCTGACCACTCCCTCTACCTTCCCTCTGACCACTCCCTCTACCTTCCCTCTGACCACTCCCTCTGACCACTCCCTCTACCTTCCCTCTGACCACTCCCTCTACCTTCCCTCTGACCACTCCCTCTACCTTCACTCTGACCACTCCCTCTACCTTCCCTCTGACCACTCCCTCTACCTTCCCTCTGACCACTCCCTCTACCTTCCCTCTGACCACTCCCTCTGACCACTCCCTCTACCTTCCCTCTGACCACTCCCTCTGACCACTCCCTCTACCTTCCCTCTGACCACTCCCTCTGACCACTCCCTCTACCTTCCCTCTGACCACTCGCTCTGACCACTCCCTCTACCTTCCCTCTGACCACTCCCTCTGACCACTCCCTCTACCTTCCCTCTGACCACTCCCTCTACCTTCCCTCTGACCACTCGCTCTGACCACTCCCTCTACCTTCCCTCTGACCACTCCCTCTACCTTCCCTCTGACCACTCCCTCTACCTTCCCTCTGACCACTCCCTCTACCTTCGCTCTGACCACTCCCTCTAACTTCCCTCTGACCACTCGCTCTGACCACTCCCTCTGACCACTCCCTCTACTTTCCCTCTGACCACTCCCTCTACCTTTGCTCTGACCACTCCCTCTACCTTTGCTCTGACCACTCCCTCTGCCATCCCTCTGACCACTCCTTTTTTTCTGACTGACTTTCTTCTTGAAATATAGCCTTTTTAAAATTAAAATTTTTTTTTTAAAGAAGACTTTTTTCCTCTAATATTATGACTTTTTTCACCTCAAAATCTTAATGCTATTTTTTAAAAACAGTCAGGCCCTAAAACAGCGTGAGAATGAAGCTGGTACTGCTCGGTCCTGTACGCTTCATCTTTGATCAGATCATGCAGGACCGGATGAAAAGCAGATTGATTTAACAGATACGTGACCGTGTCGATCTTCTGAATTTTATATTCATTTTAAATGAAATTTCAGCCACTTTAGAACTACAGATCTGGCATCCTGTAAAAGAATTGATCAATTGATTTTCTTTTCTTTTTTTTTACAAAATTATTGACACCTTTAAAGTGATTACTTGCAAATTTGAGATTTCTTTTAAACAAAAATGAATGAATTCCTGTACGTTTGCATTCCCCTTTATCGCCCATCGCCATGTAGAAAATCAAGTAAGCTTTCGAAACAAAACGAGGAAATAATATGAAGTATATTATGTATATGAAGTATATCACTTATATTAAGTACACGTGCAGGTCCATCATTTTATGGAGTGATGATTTGTTTTTGTAATTCGATGGTGTTGTGAATTGTGGAAAGTACCAGAATATTTTAACCCAAAACATCTTTTTTGCTTCTGCCGGGAGGTTACGATTTGGCTATACACGGATCTTTCGATAAGCTAATGAGCCCAAATGTTCAAATAAGTACAGACTTCAAAAAAAAAAAAGAAGAGAAACAAAGTCAGTCCCGGTTAAATATCTGAGGTCTAAATTAAAAAAAAAATTGGTGTGTATTCCATGTTTTTATTTATTTAATTATTATTAATGATATTGATTTATTATTTATGATTAAAAATCGATTCGGGATCATTTTTTTTGGTCTTCACCCCGGAAGAGTGACTTTTGTTTTCGTTCCTTTCGTAGAGGCGTTCTCTTCATGGTGAGTTTTCCTCCGTTTCGTGATCTCTCCATTACAGCGCGGCTACATCGCTTCTCGATGAAGGTCTGAAGATCAGAGATCTAATCTGATGTCATGAAAAGCTCTGGAAATAGAGCAGGTGCAAAAAAAAAAAAAAAAAGTCTTTTGGTGTGCATTTTAATCGGCTGAGGGGTCAGTGAATATGCGAGAGAGAGAGAGAGAGAGAGAGAGCGCGCGAGAGAGAGAGAGATGTTGTCCGTTCAGCGTTCTGCTGCAGTGCCTCATCCTGCTTTATCCAAACACACTGTCCTCAGTGAAAAGGAGTCACGGCTGCTGCTTTTAATAGTCAGCCCCTTTAACTAAAGCGATATCTGGGTGGAATTCTGATCTTCTCAGCAGGAAGGTGGGATCATGGAACTGTAACTGTGAACGCACAGACCTGATGTCACATGGAGGAACCAGGAAAGGAGCGGTGACTGAGATCTTCTACACTTAAACTAGACTAAACGCAGGATTTCATTCATTCGTCTTCAGTAAGCATGCGGGTGGGTCTGACGTCCGGGAATGAGCTGGGAAGACGTACCAGTCCGTAGCAGGGGACCGGACACAAACTCCTTCACCACTAGGAGCCATTTCGAGTCAAAAATCCAGCATGTTTGTTGGCGGAAACCCGGAGAAGCCAGTATTTGGAGATCCACACGGACAGACAGGAAAACCGTGTGGAAATCCACACAGAGCTCGGGATCAAGCTGGGAATCCCGGAGCTGTGAGGCGTGAACTCCGACCCGCTACAGTAATATTGATCGTCTACCCACTTCTGAGTAAATGTAAAATATCGCAGTAAGTAAAGCGCGCAGATCTCACAGGTTTATCCGTGCGCGCGATCCGAGACGTGATTGGTTCCAAAGCTGTAGAGTTTTTATTGAATGACGTCACAAACCGCGCCCATTACTGAGAAAACCTCCACACGGTACTGTCAGTGTAGTGAAAATACAGCAGATCAGGAGGAGTGAACATTAGGAGACTTGTGTGTGTGTGTGTGTGTGTGTGTGTGTGTGTGATTAAAGCTCGGGCGCGGTCCGGTCGGGGGAAGAGCTTAGCCTCGTACCTACTGATTCGGAGTCGCGGAGGTGATCTGGAGGGTTGTGTTTAACGCGACATCGTGCACTCGTACACGCGGACACACACCGATTCATAACGCACAAACGAACGTGAATCAGTGAATCATTTATTTCATTTATCATTTAAACAAATGAGACCAAAACATTATACTTGGTCATTTACTTCTGACCTTTCATTTCACGTACAGTTTTCACGTTCACGTGTGACTGTGGGTTTTTTTTTTTTGTTTTTTTTACTGTATGCCAACATTATTTTTCCCATTTATTTATTTATTTATTTATTTATTTATTTATTTATTCCTGTGTATGGTATTTGACACGATATGAATTTTTCCACAGGTGCCCCCCCCCCCCCCCCCCCCCCCAACCGACGAATCGTTTATTTTCACACGTGATTTTTACGCGATTCGTTTTTGTCCAGCGATTCGTTCATGTCCACGTCATGATATGAAGTTATTTTGAGTTATTTCGTTCCCCTTACCCCCTCTTATCCCTTTCATCCCTTCATTGCTGCGTTTATTCTCCGATTCACATTTATTTCCCGTCCTCACGTACGTCATAGACCGTATATCATTTCTATAGTATATAGTTATAGTATATAGTATAATATAGTATATAGACCGTATATAGTTTACACGCTATAAACGGTCCTTCCCTCGCTTCCCTCTCTTTTTTAATTCTTTTCTGACGTGAATAAGGAAAGCTTGTCGTCTTCTGTTACCGAGAAACTGCAGCGCTCGGTCCTGAAGATGTCGGAAAACTAAAAGTTACAGCTCTTACCTCCGAGAAGCGTCTTCTCACAGGGCGGCGATTATTTACGCGCGTTTATTCGTTTGTGTATTATGAGCGGAGCGTGAACGTGTGAAGGGGTCCCTGTGAACGAGCCGGTACTGTAGATTGACAGGGGTGCACCGATGTAAACCTGCGATCTGTCGCTTCTGTCGTACTGTAGAAAATGAACCGGCGCCTTCTGACCAATCAGAATTCAGAATTGAACCGCGCCGCGGGACGCGCTTGACTGTTTCGGCCTCTCTTTATGTGTTCTCTCTTTGTCTGTCTCTGTCTTCAGGCGAGTCACACAGGCATGCGCTCGTACATTTACAGTAAGAACTCTGTGATTGGCTCGCAGGCTGAGCACGGCGGCATGAGGACCTACTTCTTCAGCGCAGACACGCAGGAGGACATGAACGGGTGGATCCGAGCCATGAACCAGGCGGCGCTCATGCAGAGCCACAGCTTAAAGAGGTCAGGCGACACTCTACTCTCTCCTTTTTACCCACAATTCCCGCACACTTCCCCAACCCTTAACTCGGATACAGGACTACAGTACGAACTGTTTTCCAGAACCGTCATCAGCTTCATAACTCCTAAACCCTCCGAAAGTCAAATCAAGAGCGCTCGCTTTCGGGACTTTTACTCTTCCTAAATTCGAACGGATTTAATTCTCTTTTCTTTGCTCTGCCGTTTGTTTTCTGTTTCTCCATCGTGTTTTACAGTCCATAAAAACCTGCACATTCAAGAAGGAGTAAAAAAAAAAAAAAGAAAAAAAAGAGAGAGAGAAAGAAAATTTATTAAGGATATTTATTAATATTAAATGAGAAAATATTTCAGGTTAATAAATAAGAAAATAAGATTTTATTAATGAATAAGAAAACAAATAAAATAAATGAAGTGAGATTGAATTTCAGCGCTAAGCTTCAGTAATCAATTTATGTCTTTTAAATGAATTTAAATTGGCTGCGAATGACGGCAAGAAGTCCTCGAACGTGGTCTTGATTTCATTTCACTGAAGGTTTACTCGTGGAATAATGAAACGTCGGGGTCACGTTTGCACTCGAATCGGATTATTAACTGATTAACGATGCTTTAGCTGGACCCCGAGTTCGTCGTGACCTCGGAGTCCGAACCTGTGCGTCCCGCAGTCCGTCTTTATATTGAATCGAGCTCCGCGAGGCTGGATGACGTCAACAGGAACAGCTGCTCTCTGTCAGAATGGCTGCTTTGTATCCTCGCAGGTGTTTTTCCTTTTTTTCCCCGCAGAATCTCTGAGTCACATTTCTGCAGTTATCCTGAAACTGGTGTTGCGTTAAACGCGGTATCGACTGGAAAGCCACGCTATCGATCGTGAGGTTTCAGCACAGATTACTCACATCTGAGTTTCCATGCTCTGTCTTCCTCTCAGGGTAATGATGATGATGATGATGGTGGACCATTGGTGGACGAGTTCAACAAACAGACTTCATATAAAACCATAACGAACTTTCTTTTACGTTCACACTCTCCGTCGTTCCCCAGACGAGGACGGGTTCCCTTCCGAGTCCGGTTCCTCTCGAGGTTTCTTCCTCGTATCATCTCGGGGAGTTTTTCCCTCACCGCCGTCTCCACCGTCTCGCCCGATAGCGATAAATTCACACGTTTAAAATCTCCATCCTGTGTTTATATGTTTCTGTAAATCTGCTTTGAGACACAATGTCCACTGTTAAACGCGCCACACGAATCAAACTGAATTGAATTGAATTATGATGATGATGATGATGATGACGCTCGCTAGCAGTGTCCAGGCGTCCAGCGCTGAGCCTCGTCATCTTACAGACACACGAGAGCTGGACGTTTTGAAACGGACATAAATAGCACGCTTGCAGAACCGCTCTGTTCAAGCGCGACGTGTTTCAGTCTCCAGAAGAACGTTCACGTTACGGAATCAGCCTCAGATTATCGATATGTTTGCGTTGCCGCGCTGCTGGATTTGACGCTACTCATAATCATACTGACACACATTAATCAGCAGTTCTTCCCTGGTTTAGATCTTACTTGACAGACCAGTTCATTAGCATTAATAGAAATCCAAGACCTGTCTAACAGGGTTCTGATCTAGGCTCTCTTGGGTTTCCCACAGGGTTCTGCTTTATGTCCGCTTACATTTTTACATTAGCATTAATAGAGATGTTCAAAGTCTAAAAAGTCCAATGTGGTGTCCCACTGAGTTTTTATATTAGCATTAAGTGATACATTAACTTCTACAAAATAATAATAATAATAATAATAATAATAACTAAATAAAAAATAAAAATAATTGTGTAAACTGTGCAGTATGGCGTCCCGCAAGGTTCTGTTTTAGGCCATCTTTTGTTTCTCTTTATGTTAGCATTAATAGAGAGTTTTGAAAAGCTAAAAATGTTGTGTTCCACAGGGTTGTGATTTAGGGCTTTTGTTGTTTACTGGAACAGTGATATAGAGAACATCATGAACGTCTCTATCGCACAATAGAGGCTTTAAATCCGTGCTAAAACAAAACAAAAAAACCTGCAAATTTATCATTCTTGGGTCTTTTTTGTCACTAAACATACGTTCTGTGGTTTTTGCAGTAATGCTGGCAGATGTTTAGATTCATGATTAGGTGATTAGATAATTTGATCTTTTAACATATTATATACAAAACCGTTTGCTACATAAATACTACTACTACTACTACCGTCGTGGAACACAATCTTTCCAGCCTAACTAAAAGTTCAGAGACAGAGGGATTGAACTTTATTGAAACAAAGTTAATCGGTATCCGGCCTCGAGGTTGTTTACTTACAAAAGCAGTCTTCAGCGAATGTCTAATGCTAATTTATTGCTGCGCACAAAGGTGCAGGACGATAACAGTTATTGTACAATAAGACACAGAATTCATCTAACTCAGTACACACGTAGGATGTAACTTGATCAAAAAGTGTTCTGAGGATATAGATCATGCCTTGTAACTAATGCTGATTATCAGAGTAGATTATGCTTAAGTAATCATTCTAAATGTTGGATATACATATTGGTTGTACTTTATTAACATATCCTGATGTTAGTTACACATATTGATTGCACTTCATAAATATGTTCTATACTGCTACTAATAATAATTAGGAAGGCGGTTACTGCAGTTAGAGGGAAGTAGTGTGTAATACTGCAGCAGAGACAGGGCTCCTAGGGATTTCTACATGATCACGTGTCGCCATCTAGAGGACAGTGTTACTCATTACAGGTACAGGCCGGGTTATAAACACTAGAACCCAATTTGCCTTGTCTGGTTAAACCTCACACACCTCTCCACATACAACAAGCACTAAAGTGCTGAATTTATCACATGAAGTCTTGATTTTTAAAAATCTAAAACTGTAATAATATGGCAGTAGTTATTATTATTATTATTATTATTATTATTATTATTATACTGAATAACAGGAAAATTATTGCTAAAATGTTTATAAATAGAATTCCATTAAGCTTAATTATGCTGCAGTTTACAGGCTTGGAAGGACGTCAAATTCTGCTTTATGTTTTTTTTGATATAAGTAATAATAATAATAATAATAATAATAATATATGATATAAAATATTTTAAAGCCCAGTCACATAAAGCGTATCGCAGTCTCCGTTCTTTCTGTCCTCAGTGTCTGGAAAACCATGTTCAATTTCGTCAGTGTAATATTTTAATTTCGATGACAGGCAAAAAATAGAGAAAATGAACAGGTATGGCAGTCTGAATATGGAATATGTGTAAAAGTGTGTGTGTTTTTACAAACATTATTTTTGGAGGGGTGTTGAGAAGCAGTGCTAGAGAGCGTAGAGTTAGGAGTGAAGGAAAAACCCTTTTGTTTCTCGCGCTAGACAATATTATTACACTTTTGTTCCTCTAGAGTCGAAATCATTTTAAAAAGTATCTCGTTTTAACCCAAACCCTTTTCTTCTCTCCCCACAGAGAAACTCCTAAATCTGATCAACAGGCCATGCCTCAGACCAATCACATCCCAGCGAACAGCAACAGCACCGCCCACGCTGAGGTCCTGCACCAATCAGGGTGGGTTGAGGTGACAGAGCGAGAACCCAGACACGAGCAGGAGGTAGAGGCACGCCTGGAGGGCCCGGTCAAAGTTGTCTACACAGGAGATGGAGATGCAAACGGCATTTCTCTGGAATCTGGAGCTCCGTCTCGAACCGCGTCTTCCGCCGCTGCCCAGAGGAACGGCGTGCACAACGAGCAAAACGGCGGCGTGGCGTATCAGAGGGGTCTCGTGACACGGACAGACACGGAGAAACACGTGCAGAGGAAGACGGCGCTGGCGCAGGTGGAACACTGGGTCAAAGTTCAGAAAGGAGAGCCTAAAAGGTCAGTTCATACACTGAGAGGTTTTTTTTTTTTTTTTTTAACCGAAAGAGCTCCCTCTACTGGTGGCAAACAACAACAACAGCAAATAGTATGAATGTGTCTTAAACATGAGCTCTTTCTTTCATGAGCTCTTTCTTATACTCATCATTATTATTATTATTCATGAAAAGGCATTACTTTGCATTTATAAACTGATAAAGGAATGCGCTATTAATACTGCTTATAACGCATTATATCACCGCTGTATCCTCTCATAGCGCACTGTACAGAGCGAGGCTTGGTGATGTAACGTGTTATGATATAACAGGGCGTATAATGCTTCATGGTATAGGTTTATAATGCAGAATAAAGATTTTCATACAGGATTATAACAGTGTGTATAACGCCTTATGAATGCTTTATACCATGACATAAGTGTGTTCATAGAAAGTCTTACCAAAAATCTAATTTAACAGACTACCGTACATCACTCTGTGACTTTACTGCTGTTTATACTGCATGTACATTACACATGCACTTCTTAGATAGATAGGGAGATAGATACATAGATAGATAGATGGATAGATAGATAGATAGATAGATAGATAGATAGGGAGATAGATAGATAGGGAGATAGATAGATACATAGATATATAGATAGATAGATAGATAGATACATAGATAGATAGAAAGATATATAGATAGATACATAGATATATAGATAGATAGATAGATAGATAGATACATAGATAGATAGAAAGATATATAGATAGATACATAGATATATAGATAGATAGATAGATAGATACATAGATAGATAGAAAGATATATAGATAGATAGATAGATAGATAGATAGATAGATACATGGATAAATAGATAGATATATAGCTATATACATAGATAGATAGGTAGGTAGATAGATAGATAGATAGATAGATAGATAGATAGATAGATAGGTGGATAGATAGATAGATGGATAGATAGGTGGATAGATAGATAGATGGATAGATAGATAGATAGATTGATAGATAGATAGATAGATAGATAGATAGTTTGATAGATAGATAGATAGATAGGTGGATAGATAGATAGATAGATAGATAGGTGGATAGATAGATAGATGGATAGATAGATGGATAGATAGATAGGTGGATAGATACATGGATAGATGGATAGATAGATAGGTGGATAGATAGATGGATAGATAGGTGGATAGATGGATGGATAGATGGATAGATAGGTGGATAGATGGATTGATAGATAGATAGATGGATAGATAGATTGATAGATAGATTGATAGATAGATAGATTGATTGATAGATGGATAGATAGATAGGTGGATAGTTGGATGGATAGATGGATGGATAGATAGATAGATTGATAGATAGATAGATTGATAGATAGGTGGATAGATGGATGGATAGATGGATGGATAGATAGATAGGTGGATAGATGGATGGATAGATGGATGGATAGATAGGTGGATAGATAGATAGATGGATAGATAGATAGGTGGATAGATAGATAGATGGATAGATAGATGGGTGGATAGATAGATGGATAGATAGATAGATAGGTGGATAGATAGATGGATAGATAGATAGGTGGATAGATAGATGGATAGATGGATGGATGGATAGATAGATAGGTGGATAGATGGATGGATGGATAGATAGATAGATGGAGAGATAGATAGATAGGTGGATAGGTGGATAGGTAGATAGGTGGATAGATAGATAGATGGATAGATAGATAGGTGGATAGATAGATAGATGGATAGATAGATGGGTGGATAGATAGATAGATGGATAGATAGGTGGATAGATAGATGGATAGATGGATGGATGGATAGATAGATAGGTGGATAGATGGATGGATAGATGGATGGATAGATAGGTGGATAGATAGATAGATGGATAGATAGATAGGTGGATAGATAGATAGATGGATAGATAGATGGGTGGATAGATAGATGGATAGATAGATAGATAGGTGGATAGATAGATGGATAGATAGATAGGTGGATAGATAGATGGATAGATGGATGGATAGATAGATAGGTGGATAGATGGATGGATGGATAGATAGATAGATAGATAGATAGATGGATAGATAGATAGGTGGAGAGATAGATAGATAGGTGGATAGGTGGATAGGTAGATAGATAGATAGATAGATAGATAGATAGGTGGATAGATAGATAGGTGGATAGATGGATGGATAGATGGATGGATAGATAGATAGATAGGTGGATAGGTAGATAGATAGATAGGTGGATAGATAGATAGATAGGTGGATAGATAGATGGATAGATAGATAGGTGGATAGATGGATGGATAGATAGATAGATAGGTGGATAGGTGGATAGGTAGATAGATAGATAGATGGATAGATAGATAGGTGGATAGATAGATGGATAGGTAGATAGGTGGATAGATGGATGGATAGATAGATAGATAGATAGATAGATAGATGGATAGATAGATAGGTGGATAGATAGATGGATAGGTAGATAGGTGGATAGATGGATGGATAGATAGATAGATAGATGGATAGATAGATAGGTGGATAGATAGATAGATTGTTTCCAAGCACTTTCATATATTACTGCATAAACCCGTCACCTGTAGTCACCTGTTTACTCTGCAAGTGAATGAAATAAAACGAGGTCTTTCACAACATAAACATCCTTTTCTTCATCTTTTATTGATTATTTCTGTCTTTTTAGAGTCGATGTACTTTTAGCAAACACTTTTAGCAATGTAGAAACACAAGCCAGTCTCACCGTTAAGAAAAGAATCTCTTTTGCTTTGATCTTTCCTTTTAGATTATCGTCCCATTTTGTTTTTATCTTCTTCGACCTCTTCTTCTGATTGGTAGATTCAAAAGGAAAACATATTTCTGTTTTTTTAAAAAATTCCCACAAACGTTTGCACGGGAGTGCGCGTTGTATTGTAATGCCCCGTCTCTAACGGAAAGTACCCGGGGTTTAACGGAGTGTCATTTAAAAGCTGCTTTCATCTTCATGTCTCATTAAAAAGGCAAACCATTTGAATAAAATCCAGTTTAAAGCATTTATTGTTTGCTAACAAAAAACACTTCTCTGTTTCCAGCCATCCCGTCTCGGAGTACACTCTCCCCAGACGTACTCCTCCCCTCCAACCCAAGCTGGTCATGACCGAGTCGTACCAGTCTCTCCCGAAAAGCTCCCGTCGTCCGTCCGCCAGCTCGCCCCCGGTGACCCGCGACATACCCAGCGACTACAAGTACGCCCACGACCGTCTCAGCCACTTCTGCATGTCCACAGACGAACGTCTGGCTGCTAAAGAGGGCATGGTGTGGCAGCTGTATGAGTGGCAGCAGAGGCAGCGTTTCCGCCACGGAGGCCCTGTGGTTCCGCCCGTCTTCACCACACCCGACTACGTGGACGCTGCCTCCTTCAGGATGATGCTGGAGGTCCCGCGCTCGGTATCCGTCCCCCCTTCACCGTGCGAAGTACCCCCCTCCAAACTGGCGTCGCCCCGCAGACCTCACACCCCCGCCGAC
This sequence comes from Ictalurus punctatus, assembly GCF_001660625.3. NCBI lineage: Eukaryota > Metazoa > Chordata > Actinopteri > Siluriformes > Ictaluridae > Ictalurus > Ictalurus punctatus. The sequence continues at coordinate 29,145,791 of NC_030425.2, forward strand.
AGAGTGACGGTGCGACCCATAGACGAAATATCGAGCATGGACGTGGTCCGCTCCGCTTCACCGAGGGCTGTCTCCAAGGTAAGACGTGAGGGATTTCTCATTTCAGATTCAGACCGCCATCTTGTTTAAAACGCGCTCTTATACTACACCGAACCGGTTTCACACACGGTCTAATAGGATTCACACAGCTTCCACCACAACATGTGTGTGTGTGTGTATTCGGGATCAAACCAGAAGTGGGTGTGGTCTAGGAATTTTTTCCTTCAAAGAAATACAACGACACGTAGCAGAGCAATCATTCCGCTCCTAAAATTGTACCGTTCCTCACCCTCCGCTCCATCGCTCGACTTCAGCACCACTAACGTGACTGAGATAACGGGACTTCCTCTCAAAACGGCCGAGTCGTTCCCAGATCAAGGAACTGATTACAGTTGACAGCAACAACCATCCGATAATACCACAGTTGATCAGATTTATCACACACACACACACACACACACACACACACACACGCACACACAATGGAACAGACAAGTTAATGTCCTTTAAATGATTATTTGTTAGAGAGGCCCAGCAGACAGATCCATAACTCAAAGCAGATTTCTGTTCTGAATTTCAGGCCAGTTTGTACAGGAAGATCATGTACAGCACGGGTTTTATTTTTGCTCGGCGAGGCGGCGATTTACGTCGTGGTCGTATCACGTTCACGTCTCGAGTCTCGACAGGATGAAAACCTCCACTCGCACAAGAAAAGAAAGAACACGAATCGTGCTTTTATTTTTTGTATCAGGATCTGTTTTAAAAAACAAAACAAATGTGTCCGTATTCGGTCAGTGTGTATACAGGTTGTAGATCTGTGATCAAACACACACACACACACACACACACACACACACACACACACATCGTCACTGTGTCACTCTCACTCCCAGCTCAGCATAAATTAACCTGAGTGTGAACTTACTAATCACACATCCTCAACACACACACACACACACACACACACACACACACACACTACTGCTGTAAAACAGAGACAGGAAGACCTGCGTATCAGGTTTGGGTCGTAACGAACTATAATGTATACAATAAATTTAGATCATTTACATTGTCTGTACTTTTCTCTTTCTTTAATCAACGTAAACACATTTTTTTTAAAAAACACACACACGCATTTATATTAGCGTTGCTGTGATGTTTTTTCTTTTTGTATCGCTTTGTCTTCGATCCTGATACGAATGCTCAATACCGACACTACCGTAAGGGGACGAACAGTTTAAGAACGATAATATGCTGCGTCTGAGTTTACTGCAAAAAAAAAACAAAAAGAAAAAAAAGGAAAAAAAAGGAAGATTTTGACATCAGATCCCACTGCGTTTAAAAATGAACAGTTAAAAACAAACAAACAAACAAACAAACAAACAGACGAATGAATAAATCTCTACATACGGGATGTTACTAGGTGCTTACACGTGTCAATAATCTCGTGTGTATCTAATGAGTGCTACTAGTTCTATCGTAGCGTATAATTAGTAGTAATTACTGTGGTCAGTACATTAAATAAGCATTTTAAACATTTTTACGTATTGGCAGGAATTAATCACGGTATTAATCAAACGTTCAGACCTTCTCTGTTTTGTTCATCCTGTTATTAAGTTTTAATTACTTTAAAGACTTATTATAGTAAACAGTCTAATGAGTGTTATCTTAAAGTGTGTATAACCCTTACGCCTATCTGTTAGCTGATATTATTATACCTAATTATGTGTTAAATAGTGATAATTATTTTCTGATCATTGCTTTATTACCAAATCTTAAATGAACATGTTCCCACCATGAAGCTGTGATATTTTAATAACAGGACTTTCGTCGTCGTCGTCGTCGTCGTCGTTGCTAATTAGGCAGTCAGACATTCAGGTTCGAGAATTGAAAGAATTTATTTATTTATTTGTTTGTCTGTTTGTTTATTTATTTATTTAAATGAGAGCTGCGCTTTGTTTTTGTGACTGCAGTACCCCCCCCCCCCCCCCCCCCCCAGTTTCATATCTTCGTGGAGCATTTTTTCCTTCATTCAGCTCCACGGAGGATTGTTAAAAAGTTTGTTCTTAAACTGCTAGGATTTCGCCGAGGGCTTTTTTTTTTTTTTTTTTTTTTTTTTTTTTTTTTAGCTGGCTGTAAACCGCTCGGTCTCAGCGCAACCTGCTTTCATCCATCTGAGCGTCTATTTATATTAAATCATTTTAAAAAAGTACTATGCAGCAAAAACCCGAGCTTCGGGAGCCGCAGCGGAAATCTGCACGACTTCAACTGCTGTTAGCAAACAAATGTTATTTTAAGAGGAGATAATTTATGTGTAATTAACGAAATCAGTCGTGGTTTGTGGGTCGACTCAGACGGGTGACGGGTGGAGGGATTGTGTGTGATAAGCAAAAATGTCAAGTTCACAAAAACCCCACGGCATTAAAAATAACGCGCTCGCCGTAAACAGACAGAACAGATTTGATTTTTTTTCAATGTAAAAAGCAGAAAAATCGCGACTCGATGAACTATTTCACAAACACACAGCCCCCGTCTCCTACGGCGTCCGGGGGGAGAACCGATACACGACTGAGAAAAACGGAAATAACAAGCAGAGTGAATGTGTTAAAAGAACTTAAAAATAAAGGCGACGAAGCGGTGGCACGGTAAAGTATTTAAAGTGTAAAAGTCCCGGGCTTTTCAGCCAAATATATAAAGGCGGAAAAACCTTTACAGAAATACGAAGCAAAAACACAAAAATGTGGCACGATAAATGATTTTTTTTTTTTCCCGAGTGTACGTTTTGCTCCTGAAGATATACAAACTGAGGAAAAATAAGAAAATCCTAATCAAAATCCCATAAAAATGCTTTTTAAAAAGGCACACACCGTTTTCACGAAGATACAGACAGAAAATAATATCAAATAAAAACACCCCCGCCCCCAAAATAAATCACATGTGGCATGTTAAATGATTAAAAAATATACCCGCATTTATAGCGAAAATCTCTTATAAAATTATACAAAAAAAACAACAACAACAAAATATATATATATATATAGTTTGTAAATAAAAAAGTCAAATTTAAAAGCAGAAATCTCCCGTGGCTGTTTAATAATACACATTTGTGTATGGATTTATTAGTAATGATTCTTTGTTGGTTTTTGTGCTTTAATCCTCACAGCCGGTACAAATAGACAGAAGATCGATGCCAGCGATGGGTTACATCACACACACCGTCAGTGCGCCGAGCTTACACGGAAAAACGGTGCGTCAACGTAACTGTCATGTCTTTGGGGGTTTTTTGGGGGTGGGGTGGGGGGGGGGGGTATATACAGATGGTTGTGGGTTAATTAAGAGGTGGTGTATGATGTGGTGTATGAGGTGGTGTGTGAGTTGCCCTGTTATGTGGTGCATGAGGTGCTGTATGATGTGTATGAGGTGGGGTATAAAGTCGTCTATGATGTGCTGTATGAGGTGCTGTATGAGATGGTGTATGATGTGGTGTATGATGTGGTGTATGAGGTGGTGTATGATGTGGTGTATGAGGTGGTGTATGATGTGGTGTATGAGGTGGGGTATAAAGTCGTCTATGAGGTGCTGTATGAGGTGCTGTATGAGATGGTGTATGAGATGGTGTATGAGATGGTGTATGATGTGGTGTATGAGGTGGGGTATAAAGTCGTCTATGATGTGCTGTATGAGGTGCTGTATGAGATGGTGTATGAGATGGTGTATGAGATGGTGTATGAGATGGTGTATGATGTGGTGTATGATGTGGTGTATGAGGTGGTGTATGATGTGGTGTATGAGGTGGTGTATGATGTGGTGTATGAGGTGGGGTATAAAGTCGTCTATGAGGTGCTGTATGAGGTGCTGTATGAGATGGTGTATGAGATGGTGTATGAGGTGGTGTATGATGTGGTGTATGAGGTGGGGTATAAAGTCGTCTATGATGTGCTGTATGAGGTGCTGTATGAGATGGTGTATGAGATGGTGTATGAGATGGTGTATGAGATGGTGTATGAGATGGTGTATGAGGTGCTGTATGATGTGTATGAGGTGCTGTATGAGATGGTGTATGAGATGGTGTATGAGATGGTGTATGAGATGGTGTATGAGGTGCTGTATGATGTGTATGAGGTGGGGTATAAAGTCGTCTATGATGTGCTGTATGAGGTGCTGTATGAGATGGTGTATGATGTGGTGTATGAGGTGGTGTATGATGTGGTGTATGAGGTGGGGTATAAAGTCGTCTATGAGGTGCTGTATGAGGTGCTGTATGAGATGGTGTATGATGTGGTGTATGAGATGGTGTATGATGTGGTGTATGAGATGGTGTATGAGATGGTGTATGAGATGGTGTATGAGATGGTGTATGAGGTGGTGTATGATGTGGTCTATGAGGTGCTGTATGAGATGGTGTATGAGGTGGTGTATGAGATGGTGTATGAGATGGTGTATGAGATGATGTATGATGTGGTCTATGAGGTTGTGTATAGTAATAATAATAATAATAACCTTTATTTTATAAAGCGTCTTTAAAAGCAGCTTCTCAAAGCCCTGAAGTATGATGTGGTGTATGAGGTGGTGTATGAGGTGCTGTATGAGGTGGTGTATGAAGTGGTGTATGAAGTGGTTTATAAGCTGGTCTGTGAGGTGGTGTATGAGGGGGTCTGTGATGCACTGTATGAGGTGGTCTATGGAGTGGTGTATGGGGTGGTCTGTTAGGTGGTGCATGAGGTAGTGTATGTGGTGGTCTGTGAGGTGGTCTATGATGTGGTGTATGATGTGGTCTATGGGGTGGTGAATGAGGTGGTCTGTGAAGTGGTGCGTGAGTTGGTCTGTGAGGTGGTCTGTGAGGTGGTGCATGAGGTGGTGTGTGAGGTGGTCTATTATGTGGTGTATGAGGTGGTCTTTGAGGTGGTGTATGAGGTGGTCTATGGGGTGGTGTATGAGGTGGTGTATGAGGTGGTCTGTGAGGTGGTGTATGAGGTGGTCTATGGGGTGGTGTATGAGGTGGTGTATGAGGTGGTCTGTGAGGTGCTGTATGAGGTGGTGTATGAAGTGGTCTATGATGTGGTGTATGAGGTGGTGTATGAGCTGGTCTATGATGTGGTGTATGAGGTGGTCTATGATGTGGTCTATGACGTGGTGTATGAGATGGTGTATTAGGTGGTGTACGATATGAGGTGGTGCATGAGCTGGTCTATGAGGTGGTGTATGGGGTGGTGTATGAGGTGGTCTATGATGTGGTGTATGAGGTGGTGTATGAGCTGGTCTATGATGTGGTGTATGAGGTGGTCTATGATGTGGTGCATGAGGTGGTGCATGAGCTGGTCTATGATGTGGTGCATGAGGTGGTGTATTAGGTGGCGTATAAAATCAGGAAGTTCAGCTCCTGATTTCGATCCCTCTGACCTCGGGGTCACGTCCTGAATCCACTTTCTTTCCTTATACCGCTCTGCAGCCGGAGGAGCTGACCCTGCTCCTTGTCCAGCTCAGGAGACACCAGGCCAAGATGGCCGACGCGTTCGCACACCTCCACAACGACGGCCTCTCAGGTCCCAGCCTGCAGGTTAGAGGGTCTGAGTTCACGAGGGTCAGAAGATCCTTAAACCAGTTCAGACCCTGTTGCATCGTGGCTCGTTTTCTTTAATACCCCAAATCCCCTTTTCCCTCTCTCTCTGTGCCCTCGTGTGCTCGCCTGTGCTCTGTGGGTCGTGATGTCATGGCCGTGATGTGATGGTGATAGCAGTAGCTGGCATGGATGGAGAACGAGCCACGGCTTGGACTGCTGTCAAAAATTCAGTGCATTTAGCATTATTTAAAAAACAAACAAACAAAAGAGTCCCCCCCACCTTCTTGTTCTTCTTCCTTTTTATTATTATTATTATTATTATTTTATGGAACTTTCAGAATGATGTCATGCACAGTGGTTGTTTTCAAGCATGTCGCTCGTATAACGTGCCTGCATTCACAATGTTACACAGTGTTAAACACTTTTGCATTCATGGTTTTAAGAAATTTAACTTAAAAAACCAAACAAAACAAAACAAAAACCTAATAACTAATTAATTCAACATGCTTTAGAGAATAAAATAAAAAATCTTTGGGGAAAATATATATCTCTGATATCACCCGAATGCCTGTAACTAGAACTCTCTGTACGTTAATGTTGAACACGTGCTGCATTCTACACGAACCAGAACTCACTAGTTGCAAAGGTTTATCGTTACACGATCGAGAAAACGAATGTTCTGTACCTTTAAAATCAAGAAGATGCGGAAAACATCAGTGTCCGATTTCTCAGAGGTTCCATCTTCATCACACGAACAAACAACACGTACGTAATCCGTGCATAAGTTTGCAACCCCTTCCTATCCTCTCAAGTTACATGTATATAATACGATTAGAAATAATTATAACTATAATAATTATAATCCTGCCTTCTTTAGTGGATCATGAACAAACCGTTTGCTTCATGCTTCGTTGGGACATTAATATATTCGTTTTTTAAAAGTTTATATTTCGGTCAAATAAACCTACGCTGTCCTTTTTTCTTTTTCTTTTCAAAAACCCTGGGGGGTGCAAACTTTTGCACACAGCCGTATTATAACGTGCGGTGTTCTACAGGTGATTACTTTGTCGGTGGATAAACAGAGTGAAGAGTAAATCCTCAGAAGGACCATGTAGGAACGCAGGAATTTATAAGAGGACAGTCAGGATTCATTTCAAACCAAAAACTAAAAAAAAAAAAAAAAAAACCTTCCAAAAACACTTTTCTGTCTTACGTCTGGTTTCATTTGTTTACTAAATTATTTCATACGGTTCGAATTAGTAAAAAAAAAAAAAAAATGTAATAAGTTGAGATTGATGGAGATGTGTAAGTGTCAGTGTAGCGGGTAGGGTATTATTTTTATTTATTTATTTTTTTTACAACTTCCTGTCATGTGACCTGTCTCGTTTCCTTACTTAAAGGCCGATGATACGTACATGCAGCTGAAGAAGGACCTGGAGTATCTTGACCTGAAGGTGACATTCTTTATTTTCCACTTTCTTCTTCGCCTGTTCTCCTTCTGAGTTCACTTTGGCCGGTTTTCAGTGCTCGATTAACGTTAATGCTGTTATTGTTATTAAAGGGTCATGAAACCTCCCTCTTTCAGCTCAAGTCTACCTCTCAATGGGGAGTGGGCGTGGCAGGGAAAGGCAGGGGAGGAAGGGTTATTAGACACACACCTCATTTGAAGGGATGGAAAAGTCCTCGGGACCGGGTACCGCGTCATCGTGTAGACGCAAACCGCTTTCATGAGCAAGTCCGAAGTCCACCTTTCTCCAGTTCTCATCGCTCTCCCGAATAAACACACTGCAACTCTCACACCACTGGAACGAACACCTGCGCCCCATCTGGGCCTCTTTCATCTACTACATCTGCCGTGAATAATTAAGAGACCGCGTCTTCTCATTGGATAAGAACACGCAGGCTCGTGAATAATTATGAGACACCGACACGTCATCGAAGCACTCTAGTACACGTGCGATAGGACGATATTTTAAACCCTGAAAGACGAAAACAGCGGGGAAAAAGCTCAAAATGAACCCGTTTTCTCCTGCAGTTAAATGGCGCACTTATACAGCGCTTTTATCCAAAGCGCTTTACACTGTGTCTCATTCACCCATTCACACACACACACACACTCACACACCGATGGTAGCAGAGCTGCCAGGCAAGGCGCTAACTTGCCACCGCGAGCAATTCGGGGTTCGGCGTCTCGCCCGAGGACACTTCGGCACGTGGGGTCACGTGGGCCGGGAATCGAATCTCCAACCGTACGATTAGTGGACGAGCCGCTCTACCACCTGATCCACAGCCGCCCCCATTAAAATTAACGGATGCCTCTTATGATGTGCGACACGAACGAAATGTAGTTTAGTGTTTCAAGACGCCTTAAGGTCTTAAAGAGCGCATGATTATTGTGAATTTCCTGTCAGGTAGCGGAGCTGGTACCGAGCCCAGATAAGCATGCGGCAAAAGAAAAGTTAACGTATAAATAAAAGGATAAATATCGAGCTTTAAGTGTAAATGTATGCCGGGAGCCGAGGAGAGTAATGTTCTCGGTGCCGCACAGCTCGTCTCTGCGCTCTTGTCCAGTGGAATTGAAGGTCAGAAGCGCTGAAAAGCTCCGCTCGAATGAATTTTTCCTTCCTCTCCCTTTTTTCTTAACGCTTTTAAGCGCTTGTATAAGCCTTTGCTCTTAATTGTCTTTGAATCCGTTTTTTAGATGAAAAAAAATTAATAAATAAATAAAATTCTCTTTCTTTCTCGTCTCTTCATTTCTGCCAGCATATTCGGTCCCGCTTCTTCTCGACTGTGAAAACGGTCCCTGTCTTCAAATCAAGATGTCAAATAATTGTCATTTTTTCACCTGCAAAAATCTTAAACAGTCGCATATTTGCTACGCGCCGAGCGTCAGGCGTCATTGTTATCGCCGGCGTTGAAAAAATTAAAGACCCTTTTTCTAGTCCCTCGAATTCTTGGGCGCATACTTCGGAAATACTTTAACTCGTGATTATCGGTTCGACCTACACCTCTGACAAACACGTATTCTCTGAGGAACATAGCTTGGAGAGTTTTTTTTTTTTTTTTTTTTTTGATCCGCGCGACCTCATCTTTCATCGTTGTTTCAGATGAACGAGAAAAATGTACTCAATCGAAGCACTCGTCCGTTTGCTTCACAGTATTCTTAGAGAACTCCTCTCGGTGCCGTGCGTCTGGTTTGAATATAGGGATGTACAGGTTATTAGTTCAGCAGGTTTTTCAATCAAATGGGATTTCAAGTGAGGCTGAAATCCAGCTGTTAAAGGAGCCGACGGCGACACGGGGAAGTTTAGGAGGAACAGGTACAAATACGTACAAATACCTGTCCTTAAAAAATGTCATTTTTTTACATAAAATTTTTTTCTTAAGCGTACATCGACGTTTAGCTTTGGTTGTTGCGACATGTAAGGCATAAAACACTCCGTGCCATGCTGTTATAGTAAACTAATCAACGACAGGGTGCGTAGGGCTGCTTTATTCCTCTTATACCACAGCGCTTTATCCGATGATTACAATTTATGATGATGATGGAGAGAGGATGGAGGGATGATGGAGAGAGGATGGAGAGAGAATGGAGAGGGGATGGAGAGGGG
>NC_030425.2:29162500-29172500 GCF_001660625.3 Ictalurus punctatus
GCAGGTCCAAACATCACACCACAGCTTTTCAAAACACTCACCATCCCGATTTCTTTTTCCAACTTACCAATGCTTTTTTTTTTTTTTTTTTTTTTTTTTTAAATGTAATTATTTGAAATAGTTTTTTTATTATTTTTTAAATAGAACAGTCACTCCGGGTGTTTAAACATGTTCGACGCTTTCAATTGCCTTTGAAATACCTTTTTTTCTCTTTCTTTCTTTTAGAAAATATTTGGTCCCACTTGACATTGAATAGAAAAAATAGAAATTCTTAATAATAGTCATGCTTTGACTATTATTCTTCTGCTCTCTTCTTCTGTTTGGTATGTTTGGTATGACGACCAGCAAAGACTTTTTCTTTTTCCACTTTTACTATAAACCAGAAAGTGTAGCACCTGGCCACTGGTTCCACTTGGATCATATTTTTTGATGAAGTTGGTTCCAGCAGAATCAGGTTACAGGACTGTTCAGTGTCAATAAAAAGTTCTTCATTTGTGATCTCCTTGAGGAAAGAGTATTAGCTTTTGTTCTCGTGGAGGTGAAGAAGAACTCAAAGAGCACCTTTTCATTCCATAGTTAAATGCCATGTGAGTAACAGCTGAGCAACTGTTTGGTAGATTTGCACAAAAGACATAAAAACGCAGCTCCTGGACGTTTCCTGGAGTCTTACTGGAGCTACAGTCGATTGGAGTCGTATTTCTGTGGCCAGTTGAAAACAAATGATCTTTTTCCGTGTGAACACCATCAGTTTGTTTGGTGTAAAAAGACGACTGAATACAAACAAAAACAACAACAAAAATCCCTGATGATGCGTGCTGCTTTGGTGAAGATCGATCATCATGTATTCTGCTGAGCACCAGGATACATTTATCTAAAGCCTGGTTGCCTCTGCCAAGATGTTACGACTTGGATGTAGATGGAGCTGTGAATGAATGTGTATTATGAATGAATGTATTATGAATGAATTAATGTTATGAATGAATTGATGTATGGAACGAATGAATGTGTAGTATGAATGAATTAATGTTATGAATGAACTGATGTATGGAATGAACGAACGAATGAATGTGTAGTATGAATGAATTAATGTTATGAATGAATTAATTGATATATGGAATGAATGAATGAATGTGTAATATGAATGAATGTATTATGAATGAATGAATGAATGTGTAGTATGAATGAGTGCATGTATATTGTAAATAAATAAATGAATGAATGTGAATTTTGAATGAATGAATGTGTATTATGAATGAATGTATTATGAATGAATTAATGTTATGAATGAATTGATGTATGGAATGAACGAACGAATGAATGTGTAGTATGAATGAATTAATGTTATGAATGAATTAATTGATATATGGAATGAATGAATGAATGTGTAATATGAATGAATGTATTATGAATGAATGAATGAATGTGTAGTATGAATGAGTGCATGTATATTGTAAATAAATAAATGAATGAATGTGAATTTTGAATGAATGAATGTGTATTATGAATGAATTAATGTGTATGAATGTGTATTGTAAATGAATGAATGTGTACTATGAATGGATGTGTATTATGAATGAATGTGTGTTATGAATTAATGAATGCATGTATATAGTGAATGTGTATTATGTATTTGTATTATGAATGAATGCATGTGTATTATGAATGTTTATAATGAATGAATGGGTATTATGAATGAATGAATGGTATTATGAATGAATGAATGAATGAATGGGTATTATTAATAAATGAATGTCTAATATGAATGAATGTGCATTATGAATGAATGAATGGGTATTATTAATAAATGAATGTCTAATATGAATGAATGTGCATTATGAATGAATGTGTGTTATGAATGGATGAATGTGCACTATGGATGAATGAATGTGTTTATGGAATGAATGAATGAATGAATGGGTGTTATGAATCAAGGAATGAATGAATCGGCATTATGAATGAATGTGTATTATGAATGAATGAATGTGTATTATGAATGAATGAATGGGTGTTATGAACGAATGAATGTGTATTATGAATGAATTAATGAATGAATGTGTATTATGAATGAATGAATGTGTATTATGAATGAATGAATGTGTATTATGAATGAATGTGTATTATGAATGAATGAATGTGTATTATGAATAAATGAATGTGTATTATGCATGAATGAATGAATGTGTATTATGAATGAATGAATGTGTATTATGAATGAATGAATGTGTGTTATGAATGAATGGATGAATGTGTATTATGAATGAATGAATGTGTGTTATGAATGAATGAATGTGTATTATGAATGAATGAATGAATGAATGTGTGTTATGAATGAATGAATGTGTATTATGAATGGATGAATGTGTATTATGAATGGATGAATGAATGAATGAATGTGTGTTATGAATGAATGAATGTGTATTATGAATGAATGAATGAATGAATGTGTGTTATGAATGAATGAATGAATGTGTATTATGAATGAATGAATGAATGTGTATTATGAATGAATGAATGAATGTGTATTATGAATGAATGAATGAATGAACGTGTATTATGAATGAATGAATGAATGAATGTGTATTAATGTGCTAGGTTTTAAACAAAAGGTTACATGTAAGCCGTCCTTCTATCTAAAGCACGCAGTTAACAGACGACATTGTGTGGAAGAATTGTTTACTGTGAATATTATTAATAATAAATGTAGTTATTTATTAAAAACGGGATTTTATCATATTGTTTTCTCGCTGTTTTATAAAAGCTGTAAGCCGCTCAAGGCCGTGCCTCTCAGTGATTTTATATTTCATACCTGTGATAAATCAGTGCAATGCACAGACCATAATCATCACGCTAGGACACGTTTCCATGGAGCTTAGAAAGAAAGAAAGGATTTAACTTTGCTTTAAAATAGTGAGCAGAAGAAAAAAATTCATCAGTTACAGAAGCTGGGGCGGTGATACTGCATGAGACAATTCTTCCTTTTTCTCTCCTCTTTTACCCGCCTTTCTTTCCCTTGTTCCTCTTTTCCCCCACCCTCTTCTTCTTCTTTCCTTTTCTTTCTTTCATTCTTCTTCTTATTTCTTTCATTTATGGCCTCACTTTCTTCTTTTTCTTTCCATTTTCCTCTCCCTTTTTTACCCATCCCTTCTTTCTTTCTTTCTTTCTTTCTTTCTTTCTTTCATTAATTTCCTTCCTTCCTTCCATCCTTCCCTTTCTCACTCTATTTTTATCTACCCCTTTCTTCTTCTCGTTTTTCTTCATCCTCCTCTTTCTTTATTTCTTTCTTTCTTTCTTTTCTCCTTTCCTTCCTTCCCTTTCTCTCACCCTTTTCCCCCACCCCTTTCCTCCTTCTTCTTCTTCATCTTCTCCCTACTCCTCTTCCTTCCTTCCTTCCTTCCTACCATCCCTCTCTCTCTCCCTTTTTCCCCATCCCTCTCTCTCTCCCTTTTTACCCACCCTTTTCCGTTTTATAAATGAGCGTAATTCCTCTCGATTTTTGTTTTTAGCACCACAGTGCTATCATTCTGTCCAAATATGAAGTGTCGAGGTGCCAATAATTTCAGGCGTTTTTACAGGAAATAAAGGTTTTTTTTGCGTTTGTCCCTCTCAGCGGGAGAAAAGCCAGCTGCGGAAGGAGCTGTGGCGGATCGAGGACGTGATGGCGGGTCTGAGCTCCAGCAAAGCAAACTACAAAATCATCGTGGACTCTGTGCAGAACCCAGGTGAGCGCGGGGCAGTCCCCCCCGTCATCGCCCCCACGCACCGGAGCCACGCCCGAGGTACTCACACCCGTCTCTCATACATACTGTAGCGTTCAGCTGAGTGTGCTTGTGTTCACTGGTGGTGCGTGTGTGTGTGTGTGTGTGTGAGGCAGAGAGGAAACTTGTGCCTTCGGCGTTGTCTCCATCTGTGCCTTCGATCCTGGTGGGAGAACCGAAACCGGTCCAGTCGAGTCCTCAGCTCAGTCCAGTGCAGCCCAGCGTTCAGACCTTCCAGTTCTCCCAGTCTCTCCCCAAGCCAGTATGGGTAAGAAACCTCCACGTTCTGTCACTCGAGTGTGTATTCATGGTGTAACACTGGTATTTGTTCATGTTGGTTAAGCTCGTGAATGAAGGAATGTGCACTTCCTGTAACTATAACAACGCAGTTACTACTCCCGGCCTCCGGGTGTACAGCAACTCGTTAGCTAGCTAGCTAGAGACAAGAAAGATTTGTAATCGTCCGATTTGTTTCCAATCTGCTGAAATGTCTCTAACGTGCCGTGTCATAAAACTCATATTCACTCATGAGACAAGACGCGCCAAATTTTCACGGACACTCCGATTGGTCGGTGCGTGTGAGGTGTGTTAACTGGGGGGAAAAAACTCAAAAGGCAAAAGGAACAAGAGGAGCTGATTTGATCGGATATCACAATAGCACGACTAACCACACCTCTTGATAATGTGTTGGTGTTAGCTCCGCCTTCTTTTTTGTCGATGTTGATTACGTGTTAATTGACGTATTGCTGCACCGGTTGCTGATCAGATCAGATCTCTGAAGGCTTGTTCGGACTCTTTCCAGCCTGAAGAAGACGCCCCACCCAGACCTCCTCTCCCCCACCTCTACAGTCCAGATGACCACCCTCCGGCCGTCCCACCCCTTCCCAAGGAGACCTCCGTCATCCGCCACACGTCCGTCCGTGGCCTCAAGCGTCAATCCGACGAGCGCAAACGTGACCGCGAGATTGGACAGTACCCCAACGGAGACAAGGTGGAACTGCGGGCGTTCCTCAGTGAACCTGAACTTCTGGGTGTCACGGGACAGATGAGTGGTTTGGGGCAAGATGGAGGCTACCAGACCTTACCAAGCAGAGGTAACGTTAATGTGCCATGCCTGTTGCCGTGGTGATGAGCAGGAGTTTGGATTTTGATAGGTTCTCCAAGGTCAGAGCGAGAACGCTGTATAAAGTGTGCACAGGTGCTGGTTAAACTCGTTTCTGATCTCATCACCAGGTGTGACAGGTTCTTCATCCAGACTCCATCAGTCCACAAACATCTCCTCCTACGTCACCCTGAGAAGAGGAGCCGACACATCCAGCTTAAAGGTACAGTACAACTCCAAACTGGTACTACCTTGAAGGAGCACAGACCATAATAATCACGCTAGGACACGTTTCCGTGGAGCTTAGAAAGAAAGAAAGGATTTCAATTTGGTTTAAAATAGTGAGCAGAAGAAAAAAATTCATCAGATATAGAAGCTGGGCCAGTGATACTGCATGAGACAATTCTTTTTACCCACCTTTCTTTCCTTTTTTCTGTTTCCCCCCACCCTCTTCTTCTTTTTCTTCTATTTCTCCTTTTTTTCTTTCTTTCGCCATTACTTCCTTCGTTTTTTCTTTTCCTTTCCCTCTCCCTTTTTACCGGTCCTTTTCTTTCTTTATTTCTTACTTTTTTCATTTCCTTCCTTCCTTCCCTTTGTCTCTCCTGTTTTTTTACCCACCCTTCTTTCCCTCCTTTCCCTTGTTTGTCTTTTCTTCCACCCTCTTCTTTCTTTCTTTCTTTCTTTCTTTCTTTCTTTCTTTCTTTCATTTCCATCCTTACTTCCTTCTTTTTTCTTTCCATTTCCCTCTCCCTTTTTTACCCACCCTTTTCTTCTTCTTTTCCTTCTTTCTTCTTTTTTTCATTTCCTTCCTTCCTTCCCTGCCTTTCTGTCTCCGTTTTTACCCACCCTTTTCTTCTTCTTTCTTTCTTTCTTTCTTTCTTTCTTTCTTTCTTTCTTTCTTTTTCTTCCTTCCTTCCATTTCCCTCTCATTTTTACCCACCCCTTTCTTCTTCTTCTACTTCTTGTTCTTTTTCTTCTTTCTTTCAATTCCGGGTTCACTTCCTTCTTTTTTTCTTTCCATTTCCCTCTCCCTTTTTACCCGACCTCTCTTTGTTTCTTCCTTCCTTCCTTCCCCTTTTTCTCTCCTTTTTTCCATTTCATACCCCCCCCCCCCCCCCACACACACATTGACCAGGAGAGACCAAAGAGTGCCTTGGAGCGTCTGTACTCGTCCGAAGTGCCGCTGCAGCAGCAGCAGCAGCAGCAGCAGCAGCGAGGTCGCATGAGCGCTGACGAGCAGCTGGAGAGGATGAAGCGCCACCAGAAGGCGCTGGTGCGAGAACGCAAGCGCACCCTGAGCCAGGGCGAGCGCCAGGCCTCTTCATCTCGCCCTCCTTCCTCCTCCTCCTCCTCACGGCCCGTTTCCGCAGACCTGGGATCAGTACGTTAGAGCTCAGCTCCTTATCACACAAACCACATGAACGCCTTGTGATATTTAGCAATAAAATGCTAATACGCTTAGCGTTTAGCTTTAGCATAAGCAGTGAGTGACTGAAGTAGAGGCTTTAGCAGGTGAGTGAGTGTTTCGGGGAAGTGTCAGAGACAGGAAATGAGGTCAGCAAGAGGATGGAAAGGGCTTAAGAGGACGGAGTTATGAATGTTGTGAATGTAGACAGGAGAAACGAGGGATGTGCCGAGGTCTTCTGCGCACGGAATTAAAGAAGAAAGCGAGCGCCTTGATTTTCACCATGCTAATGAACGACAAAGCGCTCTCGCCTGTGAGGGGTGTAATTATTTACTGATTTAACGATTTCATTCAACACGAAGCACAGCTACTAATGACGACCTGTTTAAATCATAACATCGTTTGTTATAACGAGTTTAACAACGTGATTCTGCGCTTCAACTGTGGTGTACAGCTAAACCAATCACACGCAGCACATGGAACACGCGTGTGTGTGTGTGTGTGTGTGTGTGTGTGTGTGTGTGCTCGCTCCTGAAGGATTGTGGGATTGTAGGATGAGTTGGGGTCTGATGTTTCGTCCGAGGGCCGACAGTTACACAGGAACATAGTGGGTTTTTTTTTTTTTATCCTGATGAGAAAAAGAAAGAAAGAAAGAGGCATTGTAAATAACAAGAAACAAGAAGAGAAAGAAAAAAAAGAATGAGAAAAAATATGAAGAGAAAAAGAGGAGCAAGAAAAAGAACACGGAGAAGAAAGAAATATTTATACAGATCAAGAAAAAGCGAAAGAAAGAAAGAAAGAGAAATGAACAAAGAGAAGAGAAAGGAAATAAAGAAATAAAAGAAGAGCAAGAAAAAGAAAGAGAGATTATAAGGAAGAAGAAATAGAAAATGAAAGCAAGAAAGGAACAAAGAAAGAGCGGGAAAAAATCATTGTAAAGAACGACTGAAAGAAAAGATGAAAGCATTCAAAAAAGAGTTACGTTTATTGTTCTTTACGGTGATCTTTCTTTCTTTCCTTCCTGCTTCTCGTCGCTTTTGTTCTGGCTCTGTCTGTGATGATGTAAATGGAGATTAAGGTGATTGAGAGATTAAAATAGTTCTTTAATTCCTCGAATGTTTATTTCACTCCTGTGCTAACTGAGCTAAGCGCTAATGCCCTGCTCAGGAAGGGTTCCACACCCTGCTAACTGAGGGTTCTAGTCAGAGGGTTCTAGTCACAAATCATCAGCTTTTAGATGTCCGGAATGCATCAGCTGCTACAGTGAGCTAACTCCAATAAAA
Source organism: Ictalurus punctatus (assembly GCF_001660625.3). Taxonomy (NCBI): domain Eukaryota; kingdom Metazoa; phylum Chordata; class Actinopteri; order Siluriformes; family Ictaluridae; genus Ictalurus; species Ictalurus punctatus. The sequence continues at coordinate 29,170,046 of NC_030425.2, forward strand.
CTACAACATGACGAGCTTCAGCTGTGTCTGCTTCGGCCTCATTGTGCTTACATCATCCACCGCGCTCCATTTTATTCCCACGTCATCCACCGCGCTCCATTTTATTCCCACGTCATCCACCGCGCTCCATTTTATTCCCACGTCATCCACCGCGCTCCATTTTATTCCCACGTCATCCACCGCGCTCCATTTTATTCCCACATCATCCACCGCGCTCCATTTTATTCCCACGTCATCCACCGCGCTCCATTTTATTCCCACGTCATCCACCACGCTCCATTTTATTCCCACATCATCCACCGCGCTCCATTTTATTCCCACATCATCCACCACGCTCCATTTTATTCCCACATCATCCACCGCGCTCCATTTTATTCCCACGTCATCCACCGCGCTCCATTTTATTCCCACGTCATCCACCGTGCTCCATTTTATTCCCACATCATCCACCACGCTCCATTTTATTCCCACGTCATCCACCGCGCTCCATTTTATTCCCACGTCATCCACCACGCTCCATTTTATTCCCACATCATCCACCACGCTCCATTTTATTCCCACGTCATCCACCGCGCTCCATTTTATTCCCACGTCATCCACCACGCTCCATTTTATTCCCACGTCATCCACCACGCTCCATTTTATTCCCACGTCATCCACCGCGCTCCATTTTATTCCCACGTCATCCACCACGCTCCATTTTATTCCCACGTCATCCACCGTGCTCCATTTTATTCCCACATCATCCACCACGCTCCATTTTATTCCCACATCATCCACCGCGCTCCATTTTATTCCCACGTCATCCACCACGCTCCATTTTATTCCCACGTCATCCACCGCGCTCCATTTTATTCCCACGTCATCCACCGCGCTCCATTTTATTCCCACGTCATCCACCGCGCTCCATTTTATTCCCACGTCATCCACCACGCTCCATTTTATTCCCACGTCATCCACCACGCTCCATTTTATTCCCACGTCATCCACCGTGCTCCATTTTATTCCCACATCATCCACCACGCTCCATTTTATTCCCACATCATCCACCGCGCTCCATTTTATTCCCACGTCATCCACCACGCTCCATTTTATTCCCACGTCATCCACCGCGCTCCATTTTATTCCCACGTCATCCACCGCGCTCCATTTTATTCCCACGTCATCCACCGCGCTCCATTTTATTCCCACGTCATCCACCACGCTCCATTTTATTCCCACGTCATCCACCGCGCTCCATTTTATTCCCACGTCATCCACCGCGCTCCATTTTATTCCCACATCATCCACCGCGCTCCATTTTATTCCCACGTCATCCACCGCGCTCCATTTTATTCCCACGTCATCCACCGCGCTCCATTTTATTCCCACGTCATCCACCGCGCTCCATTTTATTCCCACGTCATCCACCGCGCTCCATTTTATTCCCACATCATCCACCACGCTCCATTTTATTCCCACATCATCCACCGCGCTCCGTTTTATTCCCACATCATCCACCGCGCTCCATTTTATTCCCACATCATCCACCACGCTCCATTTTATTCCCACGTCATCCACCGCGCTCCATTTTATTCCCACGTCATCCACCGCGCTCCATTTTATTCCTACATAATCCACCACGCTCCATTTTATTCCCACATCATCCACCGTGCTCCATTTTATTCCCACATCATCCACCACGCTCCATTTTATTCCCACGTCATCCACCGCGCTCCATTTTATTCCCACATCATCCACCGCGCTCCATTTTATTCCCACGTCATCCACCGCGCTCCATTTTATTCCCACGTCATCCACCGCGCTCCATTTTATTCCCACGTCATCCACCGCGCTCCATTTTATTCCCACGTCATCCACCGCGCTCCATTTTATTCCCACGTCATCCACCGCGCTCCATTTTATTCCCACGTCATCCACCGCGCTCCATTTTATTCCCACGTCATCCACCGCGCTCCATTTTATTCCCACGTCATCCACCGCACTCCATTTTATTCCCACGTCATCCACCTCGCTCCATTTTATTCCCACGTCATCCACCTCGCTCCATTTTATTCCCACGTCATCCACCACGCTCCATTTTATTCCCACGTCATCCACCTCGCTCCATTTTATTCCCACGTCATCCACCACGCTCCATTTTATTCCCACATCATCCACCACGCTCCATTTTATTCCCACGTCATCCACCGCGCTCCATTTTATTCCCACGTCACCCACCACGCTCCATTTTATTCCCACGTCATCCACCACGCTCCATTTTATTCCCACATCATCCACCGCGCTCCATTTTATTCCCACATCATCCACCGCGCTCCATTTTATTCCCACGTCATCCACCGCGCTCCATTTTATTCCCACGTCATCCACCACGCTCCATTTTATTCCCACGTCATCCACCGCGCTCCATTTTATTCCCACGTCATCCACCGCGCTCCATTTTATTCCCACATCA
>NC_030425.2:29177500-29182500 GCF_001660625.3 Ictalurus punctatus
CCGCCTCCTCTCACCTTTCAGGGTGATTTCAAACGCTTCTTCGTGATTGGATGAGCCTCATATCCGTCTTTTTATAGACACGATACTCTACGTGCCACTGTAGATCCTGGGGGCGGAGCTTCACGAACATGGGCGGGAACCATTTGAACGATCCGTTAAAACAAGACCAGAAATGTGTCCAAATCGCGCTGTAGTTAAACGTGGAAGGCAAAAAAAAAAAAAAAAAGAACAAGAAGTTGCTACACTTAAGTGTGCTCGGGTATTAAATAGTAAAACGTTTTAAAAGCAATTTTAACTGAAATCATGTTTTAATGAAACGATCTTTTATTAGGTCTCTAAAACTGTTAAAAGATTTTTGGCTCGTAGCAGCGACGCCATTTTTACCTGAAGACATCATTCAGCTGTTGTAAAGCTGCAGTGTTTACATCTAGCTAGCCGGGATGAGCAAATAAACATGATCAAATATCGGCAGTTAGTGTTAATAAATTAGCGAAACTTGCCTTTCTGCCTAGCCAGCTGCAGTATGTTCGCTAATGTCATCGATGCTAATGTCATTGACGCTAATCTAAAACCTAGTCTAATGTAATTTAAAAATTTACATTTACATCACACCGCCTCCATTTACATTTACAAATTAAAATTTTATGTAATAATTTTATGTAACGTTTCTCTAGCAGTCTAAAGAAGCAGAAAATTTCAGAGTCAAACATGAATAAATATTTTAATTTGACATTTTTTTGTTTTCCCCCTACCTTTCCTCCTTTAAAAATTAATAAAACAAATATAAATGTTTAATTCACCCAAAAATTTACCAAATAAATATTCGAATTAACACCTTTTATCTTTGCCCCCCCCCCCGTAGCTGTCGAAGCCGGATAAAGTCCTCATCCCCGAGCGATATTTGGACCTGGACCCTGAAGAGCCGCTCAGTCCTCAGGAGATGGAGGCACGACACCGCAAAGTGGAGCGCATAAAGAGCATCCTGTCCAAGTCCAGGTACACACACCTCCACTTCCTGTGGTTCTGCTGTGGTTCCGTTCACCGCAGGGTTCTCTGTGTCGGTTCTGTTTGATTTTATATCAGTGTCCACACTTATAAAGTGTCAGTTGAAGGCAGTATTTAATTTACAATCAATTTAAGAAAAATGGCGAGGTGAAAACCACCGCTGACCCAGAAGAACATTAAAGCTCGTCTGAATTTCACCAAAACACACCCTGATGATGCTCAAACCTTTTGGGAGAATGTTCTGTGGACTGATGAGTGGAAAGTGGAACTGTTTGGAAGACAGGAGTCTCGTTACATCTGGCGTAAACCAAACACCGAATTCCACTAAAAGCTCATCATACCTTCAGTCCAGCATGGTGGAGGCGGTGTGATGGTGTGGGGATGCTCTGCTGCTTCAGGGCCTGGCAGTAATTGAGGGAAACATGAATTCTGCTCTCTACCAGAAAGTCCTAAAGGAGAACGTCCGGTCTTCAGTCTGTAAGTTGAAACTCGAGCGCGACTGGATTATGCAGCAAGTCAGAAACAGATAAGGGAGGAAGGACGGAAGGAAGAAAAGAAATGCACAAAGAAATAAAGAAGAAGAAGAATGATGGGGAAAAAGATGAAAAAGGGAATGAGAAGGTCTTTTTACCGCGCCCTCTTCTTCATCTTGTTTGCTTCGTTTTTAAAAAAAAAAAAATCTTTGCTCATTTCTGTTCTCTTTCTTTCTTTCGTTCTCGTCTGAAAACCTTTTCTTTCATGACGTGTTTTCCTCTATAAGTCTGTAGGAAATAAAGTTTGGAGTTTTATTCGTGTTTCCTGAGCACCGCTTGGGCTAAAAAAAAAAAAAAAAAAAAAAACAACAAACAAAAACAACATAAGGCATAAAATCACTTGGAGAGCGTTTAATAAGAGACGAAGGGTTACTGGAAAGCAGTTCTCTTTCAATTGACCCTTAAGCGTGTGTGTGTGTGTGTGTGTGTGTGTGTGTGTGTGTGCGCAGTGTACAGAACATTCCGGGTGTGGAGAAGCCGGTGCTTTCGGAGCTGGACTCGGCTCTTCAGGATCAGGAGAGGATCATCACCATGTCCTACGCTCTGGCCTCCGAGGCTTCAGTCAAGAGCAAGCAGGTGGCAGGTAAATAAATAACCCCCTCGCTCCCTCCGCGGCTCCGTCTCAATCCACAACCACCCCCTCTCCACTCAGGATAAGTGTGCACTTGTCTCAGAGCGTCGCAATTCCACAACGCACGCGCTAGGTTCACGCATCGCTCTTTGACATTTCTGATTAATGGAGCGACATCGTGCTGCAGTCACACACACACACACACACACACACACACACACAGAGCTCTCAGACAGACGCTTGGCTCTCGAGTGCTCTTTATTCCAAACAAGTTGACTTCCTGATGGACACACCTGCAGGAGCGTCCTGTAAAGCACCGCCGCAAGATTCAGCACTAAACACCTCATTAACTCTCAGAACATCACGCGCTTTACAGCGGAGACGTCTCCGAGGAATCTCAGGCAGGAAACGGAGATCCGCTACAGAGCCGGGAGATACGGTGAAGGAAGGGAGGAAACAGGAAAAAGTGAAAGGAAGAAAGAAAGAAGGAAGAAAAAGGTTGGGAAAAGAGAAAGAAAGAAAGGAAATAAAACTGAACAAAGATGAATGAAGACGAGGGTGAATATGAAAGATAGATAGACAGATACAAATGAACGTACTTGAAACAGAAACATGAAGATACTTGTTTCATTGTGTGTGTGTGTGTGTGTGTGTGTGTGTGTGTGTGTGTGTGTGTAGGTGTGTGTGTGTGTGTTATTAACCCTTCTCTGTCCGGGTCTCTGTTCCTGTGCAGTTTCTCCGCAGGTTAACAGTCCCACCATGCTTCCACCTCCACCTCCTCCTCCTCCACCTCCTCCTCCTCCTCCTCTCCCTCCTTCTGCTGTCACTCCTGTTGTCTCCGCCCCTCAGCCTCCTCCTCCTCCTCCTCCTCTAAGCAATGGAGTTCACTACACCTTTGTCTAATGTAAGATCTTAACCTGCTAACTATTTTAGCGCACTTCTATGCTTCTGCTAATTGTTTCCTATGTGTGTGTGTGTGTGTGTGTGTGTGTGTGTGTGTGTTGCCACTTTGTCGGCTGCATGATTATACATGACTCTTTGAGAAGATGGAGTTCCTCCACACCCCCGCAGCAGCTGGCTCCACATCTGGAGCAGAAGTAGTGTGTGAATTGTCTGTAAATGGCCTTTTGTGAGGCACAAACAAACGCCGTCCTTTGTCAATTGTGTGTAATTAACAAAGAGCTGCGGGTTCCTTCGGGTTCCACACCTTCTTCTCACTGTTCTCACTGTTCTCACTGCTCTCACTGCTCTCACTGTTCTCACTGTTCTCACTGCTCTCACTGCTCTCACTGCTCTCACCGCCAAACACCAGTTGCTTCACCATCTGTAGAGCTCCAGGAGCCATTAGAGCGAGGAACACGGGAGTGATGTATGCAGTGTTACTACAGATGCTGCTGTTAGCAACACACACCACTTCCTGTTTCTGTTTCTGTGTGTGTGTGTGTGTGTGTGTGTGTGTGTGTGAGAGAGAGAGAGAGAGAGAGAGAGAGAGATGAGTTAATCAGAGCATCTGCAGGTTACATAAAAATAATAATAGAAATAAAATTAAAAAACGATTTTATTACAGTGCTTAAGAGCGTTTTATTTATGTGCCTAATTTTACCTTCTTTTTTCTTTTTCCCTTAATGGGTTTAAGGAGTTTAAGGAGTTTAATGGGTTTAAGGAGTTTAAGGAGTTTAATGGGTTTAAGGAGTTTAATGGGTTTAAGGAGTTTAAAGAGTTTAATGGGTTTAAGGAATTTAAGGAGTTTAATGGGTTTAAGGAGTTTAAAGAGTTTAATGGGTTTAAGGAATTTAAGGAGTTTAATGGGTTTAAGGAGTTTAATGGGTTTAAGGAGTTTAATGGGTTTAAGGAGTTTAATGGGTTTAAGGAGTTTAAGGAGTTTAATGAGTTTAAGGAGTTTAATGGGTTTAAGGAGTTTAATGGGTTTAAGGAGTTTAATGGGTTTAATGGGTTTAAGGAGTTTAAGGAGTTTAATGGGTTTAAGGAATTTAAGGAGTTTAATGGGTTTAAGGAGTTTAATGGGTTTAAGGAGTTTAATGGGTTTAAGGAGTTTAATGGGTTTAAGGAGTTTAAGGAGTTTAATGGGTTTAAGGAGTTTAATGGGTTTAAGGAGTTTAATGGGTTTAAGGAGTTTAAGGAGTTTAATGAGTTTAAGGAGTTTAATGGGTTTAAGGAGTTTAAAGAGTTTAATGGGTTTAAGGAATTTAAGGAGTTTAATGGGTTTAAGGAGTTTAAAGAGTTTAATGGGTTTAAGGAATTTAAGGAGTTTAATGGGTTTAAGGAGTTTAATGGGTTTAAGGAGTTTAATGGGTTTAAGGAGTTTAATGGGTTTAAGGAGTTTAAGGAGTTTAATGAGTTTAAGGAGTTTAATGGGTTTAAGGAGTTTAAAGAGTTTAATGGGTTTAAGGAATTTAAGGAGTTTAATGGGTTTAAGGAGTTTAAAGAGTTTAATGGGTTTAAGGAGTTTAAGGAGTTTAATGGGTTTAAGGAGTTTAATGGGTTTAAGGAGTTTAATGGGTTTAAGGAGTTTAATGGGTTTAAGGAGTTTAAAGAGTTTAATGGGTTTAAGGAGTTTAAGGAATTTAAGGAGTTTAATGGGTTTAAGGAGTTTAAAGAGTTTAATGGGTTTAAGGAGTTTAAGGAGTTTAATGGGTTTAAGGAGTTTAAGGAGTTTAATGGGTTTAAGGAGTTTAAGGAGTTTAAGGAGTTTAATGGGTTTAAGGAGTTTAAAGAGTTTAATGGGTTTAAGGAATTTAAGGAGTTTAATGGGTTTAAGGAGTTTAAAGAGTTTAATGGGTTTAAGGAGTTTAAGGAGTTTAATGGGTTTAAGGAGTTTAATGGGTTTAAGGAGTTTAATGGGTTTAAGGAGTTTAATGAGTTTAAGGGGT
>NC_030425.2:29185000-29205000 GCF_001660625.3 Ictalurus punctatus
CGTTTGATGCTTGATGTAGAAAACGTAAACCGTTCACTAGCGCTACGTATACAGACAACTCTAAAATTATTGGCACCCCCGAGCAGTGATCATTTCAGCTCAAGCTTATCAAGTCTTTTCATGGAATGTCGGCTATCTCTGCGTGATAAATCATGCCGAGCCTGGAGTTTATCCATTTGATCGCTAAAGATTTTACACAAATCTCCTCCTTGTGGTTGAATCTGGAATAACATGCTAATTGTTTACATTCAGTTCTCTCATAAAGGGTACGGAGAAAAACAACATTCTGCCTCTTGTGGTGGAAGTTGGTATGACACTCGAATTAGTAGCCAATAAAGAACGACTTTTGTTGTTTCTCCTCTTTTTTTCTCTTGTTTTTCTTTATTCATTTGTATTTTCCTATTTTATATTCCTATCCCTTTCTTTCTTTCTTTCCTCCTTCATATTTATTTATTTATTTATTTCCTTCCTTCCCTCCTTCCTACCATTTCTCTTTTTTCCCCTTCTTTGTGTGTGTTTTTTTTTTTTAAATCTTCTTGATCTTTCTTCCTTTTTTCCTTTGTGTATAACTTTGTAATCATTATCTGCAATGTTATTGTTATCCAATTTTTCAAAAATATTATTTTTATACAGTATGTTTTTAACCCTCTTCTTTAAAAGCTGTCGTTAATTCTGTAGTTGACCGCACGGCTCTTTTATAAAATCCAGTTTTCTGCTAATGTTTTTGTTTTTTTTTTCATCTTTTTGCACGTTTGTGTTCATTCCTGACTCTTTATTGTGTGTTTCCGTGTTTGCCCCCACCCCCACCCCCACCCCCCTTGCAGCCAAAGCCGTGTCCGGTCATTGAGGTGCTATCCCACGACGATCACTCGCTCTCCCTTCGTTATTTAAACGGTTGACAAACCGAAAAGCTCAGAGCATCCATTGTTCCGTCCATCCTCTGCATCGTAGACGAGACGTTCATGTGCTTTTGGACTGGGAAATATCAGCAGGAACAGAGGAGAAAAAAAAAAAAAAAAGACTCCCACCGTGAAGCGAGTGTTTTGCCGCGGAAGCCGCTCCGACGCTAAAAGCTGAACATCTCTAACAGAGTTAATAGTGCGATTAGAAAACTTCATTTGCACTTTTGTACTCATGCACTGCATCGTAGAGCAAATAGAAAACATGTTTTTTAGTCGTCATGAAGGCTCTCGAAGACGAAGATGACGAAGCTGATGTCAATGTTTAGAAAGCGGAAAGGTATTACACTTTAGCAGGACAGATGTCAGTACAGATGTTTTGAAGCTGATTGTATTTTTGTTGACTGAGATGCTATTCTTACACCAAAATCACAAAATATTATTTTTTTGTATCTAGTGTATCTAGCACTGCCAGGTTCCACTTAGCTTGCTAAATGAGCTTTATTTTTGCGGACACTGTTGGATTAACAATATTTTTCTTGAGGAAGGGAGTGGGCGTGGCTACATAGCATCCTCTGTTTTTTTTTGTTTGTTTGTTTGTTTTTTTTGTTTTTTTCTTAAGAAAAAGATGTAAATATTAAAAATATTAACAAATATCAGCAAATGTGTGAATACTTGATTTCCGTCTGTAGACAGCCGGTTAAAAGTGATGGATTGACGTATGAGCATGAACAATATCGATCGTAACCATTAGACAAACGCGCAGCGCGACGTCCAGAGACGGACGCGTATCGACGGCGGGTTCAGAGTTAACGGAGTTAACGACTCTCTCTATGGCGCAAATTAAATGGAGTTTTTTTTCTGTGAAACGTGTCTGATCTTTTGTAGCTTTTCACCTCGCCTCTGGGTGAGAGCAGGAAAAAGAAAACACCCCAAAAACATTCATTTCAAAAATTCCTTTCGTTCGCTTTCACCTTTTCTTTCCCCCACGTTTATGGGACACAATGACTGTTTTCTTCACTGTACCCACAAAGTACAACGGATAAGTAGAAACAAAATGCGCTCTCATCACGGCTCCAAGGATTCTCTTTGACTTGTTTTATTGATTTCTCTGACCTCTATACATGCATTTCTTTTTCTTTTTTTGGAGAATTCAGCTTTATCCGGCCTTAACTAGCATTCAACGGGGTGAATACAAATATTAAAAAAAGGAAAAGCGAGGGCGAATTGAAGTCTCACCCGAGCTCTTTAGTCCAAAAGGTTCTCGTTTTAAAATTATTTCTTTTTTATTAAATTTTTACTCACCATTGTGAAGCTTTATAGTGCTAAATCTGCTACGTCCTTGGAAACCAGATGGACAATATTTATAGGTGTGAATGTCCAAATCTCTGTGTGTGTGTGTGTGTGTGTGTGTGTGTGTTTAATCACATTGTGCTGTGTTTTATCGATCACTTATACAGAATCGATACAGCAGCCCGGCGCAATCAAAAATACATTTTGCTGGGACTATTGGTCTCATTTTGGCAGGTTTTATTAACAGAACGAATCTTTTTTTTAAATTTTTTTTTTTTTTACCAAGAGCCATGTGAAATCTTAATTAGGAGGTAATAAGACACGCGGCTGCAGCCTGTTTTTTTTTTTTTTTTTATATATTCTGGGGCTGAAACTTTCTTTACAGATGATTAGTGCGAGTATAAAATGAGATCTTATTGGTCATGGTGAGGTTTAAGCTCCCTGACAAGGAAAGAAAAAAAAAGGAGTAATTCAGCACTCAGTGTTTTTGGGTAAGAGTCTACTCATGTGCTAGTGATGTGTCGTTCATGAACGATTCGTTCATTTTGAACGAATCTTCAATATGACTCGGGAACAACGAGTCGTCTCCGAGAGCGATTCGCTCATCCGCGTAGGTTCTGTCGAGGAGACGGAAATGATTCGTTCACATCTCGAGTCTTCGGGTTCGAGACGTTCGTTCATCACGCCGCGGCCCGACTGCATTCAGCCTATGGGGCAAACGACTCGAATCTGAAGACTCGAGACGTGAACTGATCATTTCTGTTTCCAGGGAACAGACGTGACAAGTGTGACGTGACTCGGATCGGGAGGTGAGGTGAACTAACAGACCGCATAGCCTGAAGCCCCATAGGGGGCAGTGGTGGCTCAGTGATTAAAGGCTCTGGATTACTGGTCAGAAGGTCAAGCCCCAGCACTGCCAAGCTAACAATGTTGGGCCCTTGAGCAAGGCCCTTAACCCTCTCTGCTCAGTATAAATGAGATAAATGTAAGTCACTCTGGATAACGGCGTCTGCCAAATGCCGTAAATGTAAATGTAGATGTAAGACCCGGCCAAGCAATTAAGCAATCATTTCTGTTTTTCATAATTCAGCCTGGGCTGCATTCACCTATAGTTCATTTTTTATTCCAAATGTGACCAACGTTTGCATAAGATGTGTTGGGGAACTTAACATGTAACATTTTAATTATGTTCCGCCGAAATGAACGAAACGACTCTGAAAAAGATTCGCTCGTTTTGCCGAACGAGATTCAAGGATCCGAGTCGGTAAAATGATCCGAAGTTTCCTTCACTTTCATCTGGTCATTTTATCCCACTCTTCCCTGCAAAACGCTCAGATTTAGATCTGGGCTCTGATTGGGCCATTCCAAAATGTTGATCTTCTTCTTCTGAAGCTGTTCCTTTGTTGACTTGGATTTGTGCTTTACGTCGTTATCGTGCTGGAAGGTGAATCTTTTCTTCATCTTCAGGTTTGGTGCCAAAATAGATATTTGGTATTTGGAGCTCTCAACGATTCGGTCTACAATACTGGACCTGGACTACAGCCCTGGTTCCCAGCTGAAGAGAAGCAGAACCGTGGCGTGATGCTGCCACCACCGTGCTTCACCGTGCCGTTTAGGTGATCGGCTTTCTTGGTTTTGCGTCAAACATCGTTTAAAGTTTTGCCTTGGTCTCATCTGACCATGACACATTTCGCCACGTGGTTTAGGCTGATTTAGTTTAGATGTTTGTTGTTGTTGTTGTTTTTTTTGTTTGTTTTTTGTGAGAAAGGTCTTCTTTCTTGAAGGAGAATATGTTAAAAGAGTCCCTTTATGCGAATTCACACAAAGTGTGTTTGCTATTAATATTAACACATTACAGAATCCTTTGCTGTCATTCACCTTTACAGAAGAGTCACGTGAACTTCACGTGATCCATATTGGAAATTTACACGTGGGCGTTCGACAGATCATGTCCCGCTCGTGCAGGTGGTTTTTATTTTCACACACACCCCCCCCCCCCCACGATTCTTTCGGCACGACGAATTTATTTATTTATTTATTTATTTGACACGCAATTGTTTTATTTGCACGTTCGTTTTTTTTTTTTTATACTTTTCGTTCGTTTTTATTTTCACGTGCAGTTTTATTTACACGTGGGTGTTTATGAGGTTATTATGTGATGGTTTATTCGTTCTCTTTCCTGCAAGTTCTTCACATGCGGAATTTATTTTCACGTGATTTCCCACAGGGGTTTTCCTTCACGTCACGTCACGTTTCTTGCGCAGGTTTCGTTCCTTTTCGTGATTCATTTATTTACACGTGGATTCCATACACATGTAGTCCACCTATTTATTATATATTCACCTACAATTTTCTCCCATGAACGAAGGTGAGTTTTGCACGTTTATCTCTTTGTGCTAAGACCAAAGACTCAAGACATTATTGGGGGGGGGGTAAAAAATACGTAGAAAAAAAATTAACTTTTGACCCGATTCACCACAAATACCATAGTATTTATTTTATTCTGTTTTATTTTATGGATTTTTTTTGAAGATGTATGTGTCTGGGTTTTGAATGCGTTCAGTGTCGTTCATCTGATTGGAAACGTGTAGCGTTGTGTATTCGTCACTGTGATCCAGAAGAGATCCTCCATCAGCAAAAGTCTACATCCATGTCTACACTATTTAAAAAAGGGTTCCTCAAGTGTTCTTCAAGGGTTCTTATGGGCTTGTTAACTTCTTTGTAGCATTTCTGACAGATAAACGCTGTGTTTTAGGGATCTACGTAGAATATTTCGTTTCCCTCAAAGAAACAACCGAAGAGCGCTTAACCCTTTACGGTACCGTCAACAATTTTGTCTCTCTGCGACAACAGAAAAACAAAAACCAAAACAACATTCGCTCTGAGTCTGTCTAAACCAAGATGGGAGGAGCCAACACTAACCAATAGGAATGCAAGCCCTGGTCATGTGATCGCCTGGCAGCCAATTTGAGCTTTCTTTCAGCAGGTGTGCACGTGTGCTGCAGCACCTTATTTTCTCTAGTAAAAATGGACCTTTTAAGCAACGTTCCGGTCATTTTTCATCAGGATAAAAATACGGCCCGTGTTTATCGGTAAGTCGAGATGTATACTGAGTAAATTTACACCAGGAATATATAAATGTGTGTTAGAAAAGGATTCGAATGTGAAGGGAACGATTGTACCGTAATGATCTAGCCCATAATGAAAATATTAGAACGAATGAATCTTTAAAATTGATGTGAGGTTAGAATTATAGCACGTTTATTTTATTATATGTAAGATGTATGCCTCTTTATTCTCCAGTGGATGATAGTGAGGATGAGATGTGATGAGGAAGATGAAGGTGATGATGGTGATGATGGTGGTGGTGAATAAGCAGGTAGAGTGGTGGGTATGAGTAAAATGGGATGATTAAACAATGCGTTTGTAATAGTAAGTTCACAGGGTTTTTTTCTCCTACAGCACTGTATATGAACGAGAAGATCGTGAGCACTGAAATCAGTCTAATGGGCGTTTTGCAAATGACCGGTATACAGTGTTAATGACTTGGTTTAATTGAACAAAATGGCTTCCACACTCATTATTCAGCAGCTGCACCTTTTGATTCTTTTAATGAATCAATAGTGTCGTATTTATATATTTAATCTCAGCATTAATCGCAGCATTGCATCGTGTTTTTGAGTGAATTTACAGCCAAAATATCATATTAAGCGTAACATAGTGCGGTCACGTGAAACTGTCAGACGATGGACTTAACTTCTGACGTCCGCACGTCCAGTTTCTCCTTCCACTTCTCACCAGGAGGTCATCTGTTCATCATTCGAGAAGAACCACTCGCCTGACCGCGGCACTTCTTACTTTACGTTACGACTCTGCGGACATACGACGGCTTCGGTATGACTATGAGGCGCTGTTTTCTTGCATCGCTGATCAGACCTGACAAAATGTAAAAAGTAAAACGGTCAGGAGGAAGTGGAGGCGTGGTGTGCAGATGTGAGAGGAAACGGGGGGAAATGGTGCACAAGTGGTGGAGCCAGTGGGGAATAATTACCTCCATGAAATATACTTGACAATGAAATTTAACAGGCGTTCAAGGGGTCAGGATGTAATGCCACCTCTGGGCTTATTGAGGGAGCAAATTATGAGATAAGAATCAGGGTCAGTGCATGCTGGGATTGAGACTCCCTTATGTGCTTATTAATAATATATTCTTTTGACACTTCGTATCGCTTTATCGTTACCTGGCCAGACTTTTAGACAAGGTCACCTTCGCTCCTGGTTAACGAGGCCAGTAGGTGAAGATCCGGATTCCTTCATTTTTGGAAAAAAAAAAAAAAACAAACCCAACAGCTCTCACTTTACTTCCTTGTTTTTTGTGTATACAGATCCCGAGGTTGAATATGTGAGGATTAAAACACACCTGGATTATTTTCCTATTACGGCACATCCTCCTAGCATTTTATTCCTCCTATACGTCTATCATTTCCCAAAAGTTTTATTAATGAATTTGTTAAGGAATGACACATCACACTCTTTAAAACCATTTATAATTATATTAAATGTTGTGGAACATCCGCAAGACGAGTTAGTTCCTGTCCTCACTTACTACCCCGATTCTGAAAAAACACACGGAAAGAGTCGTCTGAAAATTCAGTCCGCGCTGTACTCTATCGAAAGCACCTTATCAACACATTACTTGATCTTTTACTTTGTGAATTGAATTTATTTTTTGAAAATACACACCCATTTCTAATCTGATGACTGCGGCACACTCCAAAAAAGTTGGGACAGTCGGCTGTTTAGCGCTGTGTAACACCAGCTCTTCTTTTAATAACATGATTAAGCGTTTGGACGCCGAGTGAAGACTCCAGTTGGTTAAGTTTAGCGAGAGGAATTTTCCACCATTCACCCGTTATGCATTTCTTCAGCTGCGTGACTGTACGAGGACTTCGCTCCTTATTTTTCACTTCATAATGTGCTACACGTTCTCAGTGGGAGGCGGGTCAGGACTGCAGCAGGCCGCGCTCGCACCCGCGCTCTCTGCTTACGCAACCACGCGCTTGTAATCCGGCAGAATGTGGTGCGGCGTTGTCCTGCTCTGGATGGCAGAATATGTTCCTCCACAATGTGCACATATCTTTCTGCATTAATGCTGCCTCACAGATGTGCAAGTTACCCATGCCATGGGCACTGACATGCCCCCATACCATGGGCACTGACTCACCCCCATACCATGGGCACTGACTCACCCCCATACCATGGGCACTGACACGCTCACATACCATGGGCACTGACTCACCCCCATACCATGGGCACTGACATGCACACATGCCATGGGCACTGACACGCCCACAAACCATGGTCACTGACTCGCCCCCATACCATGGGCACTGACACGCCCCCATACCATGACGGACGCTGGCTTTTGGACCTGACGCTGATAACAGTTCAGACGGTCCTTTTCCTCTTTGGCCTGGAGAACACGACGGCTGTTTTGTCCAAAAACTATTTGAGATGTCGACTCGTCGGACGACAAAACACGACTCCACTGTACTACTGTCCATCTCAGATGAGACTGAGCCCAGAGAAGTGGGCGGAGCTTCTGGACAGTGTTGATGTACGGCTTCTGCCTTGAATAGTAAAGCCTTAACTCGCATCTGTGGATGCAGCGGCGAATGGTGTCGACCGACAAAGGGTTACCGCAGTATTCCCGAGCCCATGTCAGGATCTCATTACAGACTCATGACGGTGTTTAAGACAGTGACGTCTGACGGATCGGAGATCACGCGCATTCAGAAGAGGTTTTCGGCCTCGCCCTTTACGCGCCGAGATTCGACCGGATTCCTTGAATCGTTTAATTATATTGTGCGCTGTAGAAGCTGAAACGCCCAAAATCCTCCCGATTTGTCTTTGGGGAACGTTCTTCTCAAAGTGTCGGATTATTCACTGATGAATCTGCTGGCAGATTAACGAGCCTCGACCCGCCTCGCTCTCGAAGGACTCGGCCTTGTTGGAGGCTCCTTATACACTATGATTAGACGATCGCCTCACCCGTTTCCCATCACCTTCTTATTCCGACTTCTCCCGTCGCTATTAGTCCTAAACTGCCCCTGTCCCAACTTTTCTGGAACGTGTTCCATGCATCGATTTCGAACTTGTACAGCGGTAATATAAACCTGTGATTTATGTGACTCACTCCTTAGACTTATTTCATTCCTTTTTGACTGTATTTCCATTCAAAGGCAAACAATTGCCGCGTTTATGTTCTTCCATCGCAGCAGGGATCTGTCAAACCCCTGCTGATACAAAAAGCCACCACTGATATAACAATCTACCGCTCTTTTATCACCGCGGATTGAACAAGAACGGTGAAGCTGCGTTCTGGAAGTCAGGCGAGATATTGACGATCCGAAACGCCAGTGTCTGTTTGCTCGACAGTAAAGATCTACTCCTGATAGATGAATAATAAGAAGGAGGTAGAGCTGATTAGCCTACTCTTAAAAAAAAGAAAAAAAAAAAGAAAAAAGGTTCCATTCGGCGAATCAACAAAACAACTGAACTCTCTCATGCTCCATTAACTCTTGCTGGTAGCCTCGAGTACGGGGGAGGCTTTTTGTAAACACGGCTGAGGTGAAATGCCCTTGAGGCTCTCGTTTGATCTAACAGTCCATTTAACTCGGGGAAGCCTTTTTGCTGCACCTTTCACGTCGCATTAAGGCAGAAAGAGACAAAGAACACTCGAGGGCCCAGCGTGTGAAAAACAAAAGTGTCAGGCGTGCTTTTCTCTCGCTGTGTGTTGCGAATCGTTAAGAAGGCTGACCTGGAGGATGCGGCGCCCGGCGTGTCACAAACGCATTGTTTAATCTTTAATCTAACGATGTTGATGTATATTCTCCGTGAAATGTAGCCGTAGCAACCTACTGCATACGATTCAGTACCAACCTACTGCATTCGATTCAGTACCAACCTACTGCATTCGATTCAGTACCAACCTACTGCATTCGAGTCAGTGCCAACCTACTGCATTCGATTCAGTACCAACGTACTGCATTCGATTCAGTACCAACCTACTGCATACGATTCAGTACCAACCTACTGCATTTGATTCAGTACCAACCTACTGCATACGATTCAGTACCAACCTACTGCATACGATTCACTACCAACCTACTGCTTTCGATTCAGTACCAACCTACTGCATTCGATTCAGTACCAACCTACTGCATTCGATTCAGTACCAACCTACTGCATTCGATTCAGTACCAACCTACTGCATACGATTCAGTACCAACCTACTGCATTCGATTCAGTACCAACCTACTGCATTCGATTCAGTACCAACCTACTGCATACGATTCAGTACCAACCTACTGCATTCGATTCAGTACCAACCTACTTTCAGCCGCGACAGGAGTGACTTCGATATACGCCTGTTTGGAAATCGCTAACGAGCGAGGTGTAAAAATCTAAAACAGAATCCTTTGTTGTCATTTTATCTGTAACGAGATGAAAGGATGCATAATTTTCAATTGATAGAATATTACCGTACACAAAGTATGCATTAAATGACGCACATTTATTCAGGCGCAATACAGAACTGCTCGTTAAGGAGAATCCCCTACTCCCTCAGTGCCTGGCTCACATTTAGTATCGGATCGGCTCGCTCAGAACCTCGACCGAGGCGGTACTAAAAAGGTACCAGGTACCGGTACTATCCACAGTGGGAAAACCCTGAAAAATCGAGCCGCGTCGAGCCAAGTCGAGCTGTACCGTGCGCTGGAAAAGCACCATTCGCTGATCGCCTGACCCTGCGCCTGTTTGTGACCACATTTATGATCTTGGTTTTGGATTCGTCTGCCTGCCTTTCAAGAAAAGCTCACACCGCACTCGCATCCTCCTCACCTTCCATCACGTGACACAGAGAAAGTCCTATCACTCGAACTCTACAGCACGCGTCTGCTAGCAGTTTGTAACCGAATGCAGATGTGAATTAAAGATAATGTTCTGGGTCATTCAATTTCAAACAACGCGCTACTTTTCACCATTATCGTTTCATTAAAAAAAAATAAAAATAAAACACGCTCCCCACGTGTTCCTCCCAAGTAGTTCTTATCTATAATTAAAACGTTTCTAAAGTCTCCGAATCTACACAAGATCTCTTAATGAATCGCTTTTTCCAACCGCTGACATTCTCGTCCTGTTTTTTTCTTTCTTTCCTTCTTTCTTTCTTTCTTTCTCTCTCTCTCTCTCTCTCTCTCTCTCTCTTCCTGCCACATAATAGCTTGCAGTTTGTCATTTTCTCCCCTTTTTTATGAGCGCACTTAGCAATGTTAGAAATGCTGAAAATAATCGAGTGCTCATGGCTGCCTTGCTGGAAGAACCATATCAAGGCTTGATTGAGGGAGGGAAAAATGACTCTGACAAAAATTTTAATAAATAAATAAGAAGAATGCCTTTCTCAAGCACAATGAGTGCATTCTTTCCTTGTCTAGGAATACAGTATAAAGCCACCTCGTCTTTTGTGTCGGGTTTCAAGGTAGCTTTATTCAACCGCCAGTGTCAAATATGCCTTGTAGCTCCTGGAGGGAAAATATCTTTATGTGTTCTTTTCAATTAAAGAAAGCTGAATTAATTAAGAAGAGCAGGATTAAATGAATGAATAAAGAAAGAAAGAAAGAAAGGAAGCGGGGTTACTATGGTGTGAAAGACTGTAAAGGCGAATAAGAGGTACTGTCAATGCTAACGCCGTACTAGCATAGAAAAAGATCACAAAGCCGTCACCTTCAGGTGTTCAGAACTGTCCACGCTGTCAATGAGAAAAGCAATTCTCTTAACAAGTTCATTTAAAGAAGTATTCTAGCACTTTCCCTACAGGATAAAATACTCACACTTCCTCTCTAAAAATGCGCTATACAGTAGACACTGCGGGGGGAAGAACAATATACGCAATCTTTTGCTTTTATTTTTAACCTTTCAGGGTTTCATGGATGATGAACAGTTCATAATAATAACAGCTTTCTAAAAAGAATTGAACTTTTCGATATTGGGTGCTGCAAAGAACAGTGGAGTCTTCTAAATTTTTGAGTGATATCTGAAGAAACGAAGAACCGTGAATGTTCCGATTAATGTACAAAAATCCAGATTATTGCTGGTTAGTGTCTTCTTTGAACTCTTCCACTAGTTCCTCAATGGTTCTGTAAATGTTATTTAAGAGTTCTTAGCTTCCTAAAGGGGTTCTTTTGAACCCCTCGCTTGTAGGATTCTACAAAGAACGTCTCAAGGTTTCTCAAGAAGGAAAACGAAAGAACCTTTAGCAATTCAAAATGTTACGACGCTAAAACACTTTGATTATCTAATAAATCTTTAAAGGACCACTTGAAGAACCGTTTGTTTCCTCTAAGAGTGCACGTTTTAACTGTGTATTAAGCTTAGCTTCTTAAGATCGCGTTTAAAAAATTGTTCAACCCTTAAGGGTTCTTCGATCGTACCTCTGGGAAACCCTTAAATGTTCTATACAGAACTCTATACAGTTCTATGCAGTAAAATGTTTCCAATCAGAAAAAAGAACTCTTAATTATCCAATGAACCCTTGAAGAACCTTTTTTTTTTTTTTTTTTTTTTTAAAGAGTGTATTACTCTAGAACCTAGAACCTACAGTCTTAGAACCTGCCAAATGTTTATTATTTAGGTCCTTGGCACTTGCTACACTCTTTGAAAGGGGGATCTTGAAGGGTTCTTAAAGGGTTCATTGGATAATGAATGGATCTTAGCTTCCCGTGCGGTTCTACTTGCAACTGTTTTGAATAGGAAAAGACCCTGTTGCATGGTTCTTTGTCCATTGAACCCAGAAAGAACCTGGAATACCTGGGATACAAACTCCAAATTATTGCTCATTCTTCTTCATACCTAGAACCTGTCAGGAGTTTAGCTAACTTATTGGTCCTTCAAGGGTTCATTAAGGGTCTCTTGAATAATTAAGGGTCCTTAGCTTGCTAAAAGTGGTCTACTTGGAACCCTTTCTTACAGAGAACCACTCTGTTGTAGATTTATACAAAGAACATTCCCACAGAGGCGCAACTGAAGAAGCTTTAGGGTTCTAAATTTCATGAAGCTAGGAACCTTTCATTATCCCCTTAAAGAACCCTTTTTTGTTCTAAGAGTGTGTGTATTAGCTGGGCAAGAGTGTGATACGGACTCCAAATGACTGCACGTTGTTTTCATCTTAACGCCTAGAACCTGTCAGCAGTGTAGGTATTGCAGCATTTACTCTAGGACCTTGGTACCTTCTTAAAGAAAGAGGGTTCCTCGAGGGTTCTTTAAGGGTTCATTGGATCATTGTGGGTTCTACTTGCACCACTTTCTGATAGGGAAACCCTCTTATACACGGTTTTAAGAGTCTTACAAAGAACATATAAGAAATCCCCCAGAAGGAGAACCAAAGAGTTCCGAATGTTCTAATATCGTACCATTAATAAAGCACAGTGTTTAGATGATCTGCGCTGCTCGTATACACACACACACACACACACACACACACACCGGCGTTCTCAGTTCCCTCTCAGCTATTACCATCTGTGCAATCGAGCTTTTCCTGAGCAAAGTCCATACAAGGCATTTTTTTTTCTCTTTTTCTTGCGAGTAGCAGACAAATATATTCGTGAAGGGTTCTTCACTGTTCCCGAGTAATCACAACAAATCACACGGCACTCTTCGGATTCCTTCTGACACAAGAGCTCGCCCTAATTAAACATGCAGAACGCGAGAGGAACACGTGTTAATTTAATGTAACAAAAATGTTGATTTTTATGCAGGCCCTTCTGAAATATTAATAGAGCCGGCTTTTGCATTTTCGCAACGTATCAAAGCATTTCACGATATGCTAATGAGATGCGTGCTGCCTCGTTCTCTAACAAGCTGGATGGGAACATTCTTCCAGACCAGGCCTGTAGGCTTTAAATCTTCTGCCTCAGTGCCACAGAACGCCTTAATTACTGCCTTAAAAGACCAGTAATGACCTCCTGATTTAAAAAAATAATAATTTTTTATTCAAAAGGCAGGAGACATCTATATAGGAGCAGCGAAGCCCCATGAAGACACTGCAAATAAAACAGAAACTTCTACGCATGCATTTTGGACGAGGAACGTTTATTTTTTAACAAGACATGGAGTCAGAGTTGCCTCATAATGTTTTTATTATTTATTTTCACACCTCTCTCTCTCTCTCTCTCTCTCTCTCTCTCTCTCTATCTCTCTCTCTCTCTCTTATGTTTGGATTTCTGGTCCCTCCTGCTTTGGATTTTGTGCTCTTCAGCTACTCAAGACTATTCCCAAAATTTCTTTTAGACATTTCTGAATGTATTCGATTGTGCCTGAAGCTAGTTGTGTTCGGTTAACTCCAGTACATGTGCTACAATTATCACTAAGCAGAACATTGTAAGCATTTCTGTTTAGTAAATATACAGGAAAGCAATAAAATATCGTTTTTGTGTATTTAACGTTTATTTGTCTTGGTACTCGGGAAAAAAAAAAAAAAAAAAAACGTCTCCAAACTTCTCCTGGTTCTACTGCAACCCTTTTGATAGGTTAACACTCTGTTGTAGCGTTCTCCAAAGAAAATACCCGCAGAAGGGCAATAATAAAAAAAAACTCTACTCTAGAAGAAACCAGGAACCCTTAATTATTCAATGAACACTTAATAGATGTTTGGAGAACCTTCTTTTTTTCCCAGGTGTGCAGTACAAACGCTAAATCATTGCGCATTAGTTTCTCCTTACTACCTAGGACCTGTCGGGTGTTTAACATTTTACCTACTTTGTAGTTCTTCACCAGTTCTTTGAGGGTTCCTTATCTAATGAAGAGTCTTTAGCTTCTAAAATGTGGTCTACTTGGAACCCATTCTGACAGGGAACTCTGTATTGTAGACTTCTACAAAGATCATTAAGCATTGATAGTATAATTTAGGGTCATTTTGACAGGTTTACACTCTGCTGTCAGCGTTCTCCAAAGAACGTTCCCCCAGAGAGACAGCAGAAAAGCCCTAAGGGTTGTCAATTGAAGGAGGCTAAAAGCTCTTATTTATCCAATCAACACTTTTAAAGATCTTTGAAGAACTCCTTTTTATAAGAGTGTAAGTAAGTGTGTAGAACAAACCCCAAATTATTGCACGTTAGTTTCGCCGTACTACCTAGAACCTGCCTGATGTTTAACATTTAGCTGTCTTGGTAGATCTTCGATGGTTCTTTGAGGGTTCCTTGGATAATTAAAGGTCCTTAGCTTCCTAAACGTGGTCCGTACTTGCAAGCCGTTCTGACAGGGACCGCTGTGCTATAGGTTTCAACAAAAATACATTCCCTCAGAGGAACAACTGAAGAACCCAAACGTTTCTGATTTATATGGACCGGAGAACCGTTAATAATCCAGTGAATGCTTTAAGAAAACTCAAAGAACCCTCTTGGTACAAAAAAGAGGTTTGGAGCATGCTGTATGAAAATTAAAGACGGACTTGTATTCGTGTTTGTTTCAGTATTCATGCTTTTGTGTTGAATATCAATAAATATATTGTATTATAAACACGGATATGTATTTGGTTTGCATTTAAAACTTCACTGTGGGACGTTCTTCAATCGCCTATGATCAAATCATTAAGCATCCTTACATGCGTAGAACCATCACATGTTTCTTGTCGTCGTTGTTGAACACGATTAAGAAGCCAAGAACCATTAATCACCCAGTGAAAACTTGAAGAACCACAGAAGAACTAACTAACCCCGGTAAATTTCACACGAAACACAGATGCAGTTCCAGGACTGACCTTTAGGTGGCGTTTGAGACCTATAGATCTATTCCAGGCACGCTACCTGAACTCAGTGGGGGGAAAAAAAGAAGGTTTATTAATCGCTGTTAAATTAAACCGCTTAAAAGACCTTTTTGCTCGAATCTTAATGTCACTAATGATTACGATGAATAATTATTAACAAATGATTTGCTTGTATTTTATAGACCTCTCTTCCGGATGAACAAAAACAGCTGTAATAATAATAATGATCATGAAGAAAATAATAATAATAATAATAATAATAATAATAATAATAATAATAATAATAATAATCAGACGTACGGTACAAAAAGGGGCAACATTCTAGATGTGATATATTTCTGTACTAAACAGTGATCACAGTCTTCACAGTCATTATTAAGTACTGATACTAAGGCAGTGCACACTACAGTACTATTTAGTATATCAGTAGGTACACCTTCAGTCGGTATAGCACGGAGAGCTGTGTAGGCTGCTGTACTCCGAAAAATAAATTCCAGTAGATTTAGTTTTTTTTTAGACAAAAGAAAGTGCCTACAGGAGCCTTGGTGCAAAGGTTCTTCAGAGACCACTGAGTCCTTTAAAACTCCTACTTTTAAGAAGAAGCTTCATTTATAAGTGTGTTCAACTGATTTGCGACATGAAGGCTCCAAGAGTTGAAGCTCAGTCGAATGAGTATGAAATAGGCTGATGATAATAATATTTTTTGTTTTTGAAACCCACTTTGTCTTAATTTATTGTTTTCCAGTCATTTGTGAATTGGTGCTCGAGCTCTATAGCAGAGGAGGAAAAGTTTTAGCAGAAAAAAGAGAGAGAGAGAGAGAGAGAGAGAGAGAGAGAGAGAGAAAAACCCCGCTGCTGCCTTGAAGTCAGTGCTCCGTGTGAATAATTAATCTTCTCTTTTTCTCTTTTTCGCTCTGCTCATAGAAGCTGGGGGACGAAGATGTGACGCGTGGATATGAGTTTTCTTTTTTCTTTTTCTTTTTCTTTTTGCTCCTCAGGAACAAAGGGAATGTGAAAATGGGGAAAATGAAAGACAAGAGCCGGAGAGTAGATGTGAAGAGATGTTGTGAAAGGACATCTCTCTCTCATACATCTCTCTCTCCCACACACACACATCTCTCTCTCTCTCTCTCTCTCTCTCTCTCTCTCTCTCTCTCTCTCTCTCTCTCACACGCATTCTTTCTCCCTCCCTCTCTCCCTCTCTCCCTCTTTCTCTCTCCCCTCTCTCTTTAGCCTTGTGTGACTCTTCTGTTAACAAACGTCATTTTCTTCTGCATCTGTCCCTGTAATTGTAAGTACCACTTTCTATTCTATATTGTCTTTTCTATTCCAAAGGTTATTATTATTATTATTATTATTATTATTATTATTATTATTATTATTAAATGTTGCCACATTTGTTTTAAACGGTCAGATGCATAAGCTACTAGACTTTATTTGAGAAATTAAAAAAATATATATTTACCTCTTTCTTTCTTTCTTTCTGTCTTTCTTTCTGTCTTTCTTTCTTTCTTTCTTTCTTTCTTTCTTTCTTTCTAACTAACCTGACACATCTTTAGTGGAATTGACAGCACAGTCCACAAGGGTTTGCATGCCCCAAATGATTGACAGCCTGCTATTGATTCCACCTGGTTGTTACAAATAGTTCTTTTATCCTCACACTCCAAATCCGTGCATTTTTATACAGGACTGGAATAAAAGAAATTCAGTCATGGTTTTGGGGTTTCTGGGGTTTCACTGTTGAAATGACTTGTAGGATACCAGGATAACGCTTTTATATTAAGTTCATTTCATTTGTTTAAGTGTGCTCCTGCTTACAGGCTCCGATTTGATTTAGTTGCAGTCTAATGTTTAACATTTCAACAGATAAAGAAGCCGCGATGTAAATGAATAAAAAATAAATAAAGCCAAATAAAACCCCGACCAGCTATAAATCTACCAAATAAATGATTCTACATTTACAGAATTCAAATTCTACATAATTACAGCCGAAATCGGGTTCAGTGTCACGCGAGCAATCGGTCCTATGCTGTATTTATTTTTAATTAAGGTGCGCTTATGCATTAAAGCGGGTTCATGAGCGGATTCAGAATGACAGCGATTGTCCTCTGACCTGAACTTAAACTTAAAGCTGCTTAAAGTCGCATCAACTGAAGCGTCGGGATTGATTGATTTCTTTCTTTCTTTCTTTTTCTTTCTTTTTTTTTTTTTTTACTAATAATTGCCGGCATGCACTTAATTCATCAGATAATTTCAGTCATGTTTAGAATTTTCACGAATTCCAGTCTGGTGCAATAATCAGTGCGTGTCTACGGATAGAAATGATGCCAGTAAATGATGGACGAAGATCTGTGATGGAGATGCAGGGATCATTTCCCAACGCTTTCAGGACAAACCTGTAAATGATCTCACTTTAAACTTGGCTATTTTTTTTTTCCTCTACCTTATAGCTCGAGTCAGAGTGTGTGTGTGTGTGTGTGTGTGTGTGTGTGTGTGTGTGTGTGTGTGTGTGTTAGCCATCATTCAATATATCAATGGAGTAGGCTATAGCCTCGAGCAACCCGAGTCAAGTCTGTTAATCCTCTGTACAGAAAGAGCAAACATCAGGTCACACCTGAAGCCCGGCATGCTCACTTAACAAGCAAAAATAAATAAATAATAAAAGTAAGTAAACAAAAATAAATAAAAGCTTTACCGACTTCTCACGCATGCAGTTAACGAGGCATTATTTGCACCAAGGCAGGATACAGTCTCCCTTCCTAACCGCGCGCAGGCTTCTTTCTGTTTAGATCAGCGTGTTTATTAAAACCAGCTCACTCTCAGGACCTGCTGTAATACTACTCAGAACCTTCAGAACCTTCAGAACTATTCGCACCTACGGGCCATTTTTTAAAAATGATTATTTTTGTTGTTGTGCTTGTAAAATCGGAAGGCTCTTTATCGAGTTCCTCGTCTCGTCCTAACCCTTAGTCTCCAGTCTGCACTCTTGTTGCAAAGGTACTTCACATTTTCAGGATGACATGAAGACACACAGCACCCGTGTGGAACCTTTAATCCTTAGACTTGACCATGCATTCATTGATTTAGTTAATGCATCGTGTGCGCGCGCGCTCGCTCTCTCTCTCTCTCTCTGGTATTTTTTTTTTTTTTTTTTTTTTTTTTGGAGAGGCCACAATCGCTGTTCCTTCACCCCTCCCTGCTGAAGCCTCCTATTCTCTCTCTCTCTCTCTCTCTCTCTCTCTCTCTCTCTCTCTTGTCTGGGAGGGGGAGCCCTGCCTCTTTTGCCTTGCTCACATCAATGCCCCTGGCCACTCACTTTCTGATGTTGCACGACGGGAAATGCTTTGAATGCTTGCGACATGGCCGCGCACATTGATTGCCAAGATTGACAGCAGCTCTCCGCCGTCTTCTCCTTCTTCTTGTCCTCCTTCCTCTTCTTCTTCTTCTTCTTCTTCTTCCTCCTCCTCTTCATCTCCTGTCGTGGTTTCTGTTCTGCACACCAGCGGGGGACAATTTCGTAGCAGCTCGTAGCATATTGTTTTGTTGACAGTTTTAACTTCGTATCCCCGCCGCGGTCTGCTTTCCACTTTTAGTTGCTGTTTTGTTTTTTCGCCCCGAGACCGATTTCCTCCTCCACCTCCCCCCCCTCCTGCTTTTTGTACGTTTTGTTTTGTACCGAATCGGGATACGACGTTGGACAACGAGGCTGAGGTTTGACCCGCGTGGCTCACACTGAGGTAAACTTTCTTTTTTCCACCACTTACTTACTTACTTTACACCTCTAACCTGTTGTTCGCGTCATTTTAACGCGTTTCTACGCGTCGCGCGTTTGCGCGTTTCCTCCGAAACCACGTTGTGCGCTTGTTTTGGGTCATTATCAGCGCTGGAACGTGAAAAAAACATGACAGGGATTTGGGTTGAAGTGTGCGTTTGGCGTTAGGGTTTCTTGTTTGCTTGTTGTTGTTGTTGTTGTTGTGGATGTTGTTTATCTCGGGGATCTCCTGCTTGTCGTGTTGACAGCGGGGCTGAACTTGTAGCGCTCCGGTTCTCCGGTGCGTACAGGGTTTCCTTTCCTAGTTCTTGTAGATCTGCTTTAAATGCACACACTTTCCGAACTTCATCTTTCTCCTGCACGGGTGGAGGGCTTCAGTATGTAGTGAGCACTTTTTAGTTTTCTTTCCCAAGCTGATTTATACACGCATGCGGTCAGAACAAAACACCAAAACCTTTCCATGATTAAAAAAAAAACAAAACAAAAAAAACAACAACAACAAAACGGACCGGTTTATCAGCTGTGAAATATTTAAAAACTCTGGGGTTTTCCCCCCATCCTGTGCTGTTAATAAGACGTCTCGTGGTGATCCGGAGAGCAGATAAGTTCCCCGGCTCAGGAAGCAATTTCACTTTCCGTCCACAGAGCGGTACTCTTCATTACCAGTGACGCACAGAGCGCAGTTCAGATTCCACCTTCTTCTGAACCCGCTATCGCTCTGATCCGTACACAAGAATCAAAAATAATCATCAGTAACCACAAGAATAATAATAATAATAATAATAATAATAATAATAATAATAGATGGTGCGTGAAGGGTGCATGACAATCTGGTGCCACCGCGGAGAGAGAGAGAGAGAGAGAGAGAGAGAGAGAGAGAGTTAAAAAAAAAAAAAGAAGAAGAAGAAGAAGCGTGGAAATTCTTCTTGGCTTCACTTTCCTACCGGGGTCAGGAAAATTGACCTCAGAAGAATGCATAAGTCATAAATTAAAATGAAGTGTTCACCCATTTAGAGACAATACGCAGCTCTGGACACGCACGAACACTTTGAGAGTGGCGTGTGAGTGTAAAAGAGAGAGAGGAAAAAACAAGCCCAAAACTAAACCAAAAACAATACCCAGTCCTGGAACTAGACGACTGAGAAGTAAGTGAAGTATGAAAATGAATATTTTAATGCTAAGGGTTATTATTTATGAATTTATGTATTTATTTATTTAT
>NC_030425.2:29207500-29212500 GCF_001660625.3 Ictalurus punctatus
TTTGTTGTAGTTATTTGCTTTTCTCTGTAAAACAATTACACCTGTTGTCTTGCCTTTGGTTTGGATCACAAGCTTGGTAATAAGAAGATATTGTTAGATTTATTGTTCAGTTACTTGTTTCCAAATTGTACATTTCTCTCTCTCTCTCTCTCTCTCTCTCTCTCTCTCTCTCTCTCTCTGTGTGTGTGTGTGTGTGTGTTTAAAAATCTGATTGTTTAAAAAAAAAACTTTAATGCATTAATATATTAGCATTACTCCTGTTCTGCATTATATATTACCATGCACGTGCATGCAAGTATTCATTTCCTTAAAATAATTTCCTTTCCCTGAAAAACCTGCATGTCTGTAAAGAGTCTTTTTTTTATTTTTATTTTTTATTTTTTTATTTTTTTTTTACTCAGCATTGCTCAGTCGCTTCTAATTATCCTAAATTCTTTGCATTTGATATAAAGTGAATTTTGCATTTCTTTCATCCTGCGTAATTTACCCTAATTGCTCGTGTCTTTGCTGATCTTGTCCGGTCTTTGATCTTCTTTTTTTTTGTGGTTGTTTTTTTTTTCCATTTTAAATAAAAATAAAAAAAAAGACAAGAGGCAGCTTTGTACGTCCTTGACGTCGAGAGAAATTTCTAGATGCAGTTGCCCATGCTGTAACTCACTTATCCATGTATAATACCCTTACCAAAATGAATTCCATGCCATCTAAATGATATTACTTGTAGGAATGTGAGCAGAAACATTTAAGGGGAAATCTGAGAGGAGAAACAGTCACTTGGAGTGTGTGAAGTGGGAGGGGGGAGAAAAATAAAACGCTTAGAATATCACCAGGCCTGTAATGTAATATTACACAAACCTCTTCTTGGGTGGAAAATGGAGCTGGGTATAATTTCTTTTTTAAATCTATGGTGCATGCCGATACTGCGGACATGCTGCAACGGTTCGTCATGCGTTGCAGGAATTTATCCATGCATCAAATAGATTTTTGTCTTTAGCAGATCTGCGAGGCTCCGGATCGTGTCGACGCTCGGGGTCTTTTATTTTTGATCTCTCTTTCATTTTGGTGAAGGTTAGAACCGTGCCAGCATGCAGCGCCCTAATGATAAACACCAGCCGAGGTAAACAACAGCAGGTCGGGTATAAAGGTAAAGGCGTGCACCAGCCGTAGGGGAGGAAAGCCGGGGCGAGAGAGA
Organism: Ictalurus punctatus; assembly: GCF_001660625.3. Lineage (NCBI taxonomy): Eukaryota > Metazoa > Chordata > Actinopteri > Siluriformes > Ictaluridae > Ictalurus > Ictalurus punctatus. The sequence goes on from NC_030425.2 coordinate 29,208,690, forward strand.
ACTGCAGCAGCACATGTTGTGACATCTGTCTTTAAGCGTTAGCTAATTTGCTGTGGAATATTTCAACAATGATCAAAACCGATGGCAACATGTTCATTAGGAGGCTGTGTGTGTGTGTGTCTGTGTGTGTGTGTGTGTGTGTGTGTGTGTGTGTGTGTTTTCTTTCTTTCCCTCTTGCTGCTTTTGTGGCAGAATGTCTCAAGTTTCTGGAATGCGTTACTGAAGTGCACTTTTTTAAAAAAATTTAAATTAGGATGGCACTAGTTGCTTTTCATGTGTGATGTGCAGGAAACAAAATCAGAAACCCAACAAACAGAGCTGATTTATTTTATACATGTAGTCGAGTTGCAAAAAGCATCAGGAAAATAAAAAAGGGTCTCTCGGGCGGTGCGTTCGGGCGTTCAAGCGCACAGCTTTTATTACACGGTAATAAGAACGTAGTGTAGCGTTAATAAGGATGGAATACTGAGCCGGACCTTATGGATCGCTCTTGTGCCGCTCATTAGCTTTTTAACGTCACGTGTCGAAAGGCGTACGGTCGTGTACGTAAAGATCCGCCTTGACGAGGACAGGCCTGCGCTTCTACGCTAGTATTCGTGAAGTGATGCGATTTATTGTCGAAAATATTTCAAGAGCAGGTTTTTGCAAAACCGTCGTCATGCTCGATGAAGGTGTTGTGTGTAAATAATAATAATAATAATAATAATAATAATAATAATAATAATAATAATAATAATAATAATAATAATAATGCATAAAAAAAACCACGATGATTTATTCCGAGCCCGAGTCAGGGACGTCGACCTCACCGATGGAGAATATCAAAGGTGTAATGCCAGACTAACGATCAAACAACGGCTCGCTGTGTGTGTGTGTGTGTGTGTGTGTGTGTGTGTGTGGATCTTTAACATCTTTCCACGCCTTAAGTATTTCTTCTTTCTTCCCCCCTCACTCTTTACTGTAAGTGGAAATTAGGCAGCCTATACTTATCTATGACTTAACAACACACCCAAATTGCAGACCTGCCGCAATGCTGAAGCAAAAGGAGAAAAAAAATAATTGAGAAAAAAATGAGAGCGAGAGCGAGAGAGAGAGCGAGAGAGAGAGAGAGAGAGCGAGAGAGAGAGCGAGAGAGAGAGGGAGTGTATGACAGAAGAGCTTGTAACATGACTGAAACGAATCGTCCCTTAATCTCTGAAGCTGATTTGATTTCTTTGCTCTGAATAAAAAGCATCTTTTTAGGGGAAAAATGCGCACCTGTGGACATCACAAGGCGAAGAAAAGAAAGAAAGAAAGAAAGAAAGATTCAGAGAGGCTTTCCATGCTCCGATTTGACCTGACCAGGACACAATATCAGCCGTGTTCCAGAACGTTCCAGTGTAAAAATAGAGCTCTTCACAGAGAGCCGGATGGCCGGGGCATGGAGACAGGAGCGCGGACGCTCGGATGCATCGACGCGCTCCTTCAGTTATAAAACACTGTAACAGAATTAACAGCCACGCAAACATCTCTTTCATTCATCACATTAAATATTCCCACTATTCTGTACATGTGAATATGTGGGACTAATCTCTCTCTCTCTCTCTCACACACACACACACACACACACACACACACGCGCACACACGCGCGCACACACATCCTCTCTCTAATCAGCGCGATCAGGTGTAACACATTGTTTTTTATGAATCGGAGGAAGATTTTTTTCCGGTGATGGAGACGGAGACCGCGGGTCATTTCCATATCAAAGCAGCGCAGTGTGGTGGCTGGCGGTAATTAAAATGCAGTGGTTTTTCGTAGCGTCTCTCACACACACACACACACACACACACACACACACACACTCGTGAAGGCAGAGGGTTCAGCATGCGGGTGGTTGCCTGCCGTATGCGTCTCTGTATGCACTTATAATTTTGTACAAATGTTTACGCCAGCGCGTGCTCTTCTGCGGAGAGCTTGTCCCGCAGCCAAAACCATTTCAAGACAAAGTTAGTTTGCTTTTTTTTCCCTCTCTCTTTCTCTCGCTGTCCCTCTCTGTCTCTCTCTCTCTCTTTCTAAGCTTCTTGTTGTGGCCTCCCGTCTCGCTGTGCCTCTGTGCAGCTGCTCTCCGAAAACGCTGAGCCTTTGCCATGTGTTTAACCTTTAATTGCCGCATGAATAAATGATGCGAATCCTTTAAAAAAAAAATATATATATATATATATATATATATATATGTATATATATATATATAATCAAACCCGTGTTTATGACGGGCCTTCATTGCCTTCGTAATTGTTGTCGCCTTAAATGTGTACCTTGTGGGTGTGTGGGTGTGTGAGTGTGTGGGTGTGTGAGTGTGTGAGTGTGTATGTGTTTTCTTCTTCTCTTTTTTTCCATCCCTTTCTCCTGCTCATGCTTTTTGCATGGCTTATTTAATCGCAAATGTGCTGAGTTGTTTGGACATCGTTGCCAGTTTATTACAGGGGTCGTTCTGGTGAGGTTCGACCCCCCCCTCCCCTCCCTTAGCCCCCCCCCCCCATTCCCCTTCCCCTTCCCCTGCCTGAGAGTCTAGATGTCTCTTTTTCGGGGGCAGTGTAGAGTTCTCCAAATACACGCTTTATCATCTTATCTATCAGAAGAAGAAATCGTGGAGTGTTTTAGGAAATAGGGCTGGACGATATTATATATAACGTTAGCGATGCCGATATCACTGAAATGTCGAACGTCACGATATGCAGACGAGGCCCGTGACGAACCAGAGCACTTTTGACTCTCGTATAAGTTCCAGATCTATCTGTTTTTTTTTTTGTGTGTGTGTAAAAAAACAAAAAACAAACAAAACAAAACAAACCTCGATCTCTGCTGTGTTCGTCTCCGATTTGAAAAGTATCACAATTGCAGTATAGCACCATTATTATTATTATTATTATTATTATTATTATTATTATTATTATTATTATCAATATCATCATCATCATCATCATCATATAATAATGATAATATATTCTTTACTGTTTTTAGGTCCTTGTGTGAAAACCTATAGTGAGCTAAGAGTAAAAGTAGTACAGTAAGGAGTAATTCAGGAGTAGTAGTAATAATAATAATAATAATAATAATAATAATAATAATACAGAGTAATTAAGATACAGCAGTACAGTAAGAGTCATTCAGTAGTAGTTGTTGTAGTAGTAGCAATATTAATAATAATAATAATAATAATAATACAGAGTAATTAAGATGGCCGACAGAAGTACAGTAAGAGTAATTCAGCAGCAGTAGAAATAATAATAATAATAATAATAATAATAATAATAATAATAATAATACAGAGTAATTAAGATGGCCGACAGAAGTACAGTAAGAGTAATTCAGCAGCAGTAGTAGAAATAATAATAATAATAATAATACAGAGTAATTAAGATGGCCGACAGAAGTACAGTAAGAGTAATTCAGCAGCAGTAGTAGAAATAATAATAATAATAATAATAATACAGAGTAATTAAGATACAGCAGTACAGTAAGAGTCAATCAGAGTATGAGAAATGTAATAGGAGTGTGAGTAATGGAGTAAAAGTAATAGTAACAGCCATGCAGTGAGAGTACTAAAGCAAGACTGATAATAAGAGTAGTACGGCGAGAGTAATACAACGACAGTGATATATTTCGAGTATTAAAGTAAGGCAAAAGTAATACAGCAATAAGACTAGCAAGGCGGTCCTAGTGACGTCATGAGCGATAGAGTTCACGTGACTGAGTAAAGTGAGTAGAGTTAGACGAATACAGTAAGAGTAACGAAGAGTAAGAACAATACCCCAAGTGTAAGAATAAT
>NC_030425.2:29217500-29225000 GCF_001660625.3 Ictalurus punctatus
TGTGTGTGTGTGTGTGTGTGTGTGTATGAGACATCTGACGGCGTTTTAGAGGCGTATTCCACGCACTAGACCTGTGAGTGACATGGAAGAGTGCGGGAAAAAGCGCTTTATCAGAACGTAATTACAGCCCCTGTGATTAAAGGGGGAAGTGACTCTGATTAGAAGAGTTTCTCGGGGACGTGGAAACTGGATGAATATTCAAACGGAGGGAAAAAAAACAAAAAAAAAAACAAGCAGAAATGTTCGGCGGAGCGTTTTTTATTATTTATTATTTGATTTTTTGTCTTCCACAAAGCTCATCCGTCTCGCTAGAGACGCGGACGCGATACGATTTTCGACGTGCGACGGCGTCGTTTCTGTCGTACTCTTTTCCTCTGAGACGGTGGAGGAGGCTCCGGGTCGTGCCGTTAAAGGAAAATAATCAGCGTCGGGACGACGTGATGAAGCGGAGTTCCTGTTAGCGCTCTGATGTTGATGATCGCACGAGTGTTTTACTCGTCTTGTACCGCAGCGACCGCGTACCAACAAGTACCGTCTATCTATCTATTTATTTATTTATTTATCGAAGGGATCGTTTACAGAGAAACCGACGAGCGCGGACTCGTCTGTCCTGAAGACGTCAGAAAACGTCAAGTCACGGCTTTACCTCTGACACTGGAGACTCCTTCCATCCATGTTAAACGAAATGTTTACTTACGTGTTTACGAGTCCCTGTGAATGATGTCACTATAGAAACTATTCATATCGATATTCAATATAAACCTGTGCTTTGTAGCCGCGCGAAACCTCCCGACCAATCACAATCCAGCACCCGCCGGCGGCGTCGTCTCCAGTTCTTCCTCGACCTCGGAGGCAGATAAAGGCATTTGTTATGGCCTGGCTTCGGAAGGGAGATTAATGGACGCGTCACTCCTCTCTCCTCTCACCCGTCGGTCGCCTAAAACACGACCCGGCGTGGCGATGGCCTCCGCTTCGACTTCACACAAAGCGTCTGAAACAGACTGCGGTCTCTCACGACTTTTACAATTTCACAAGTGACTTCCTTCTCAGAATAACCTTCCCCGGGCCTTTTGATTTCAGCAGGGCTTGGTTTTTTTTTTTTCTTGCTCCGAGAGCTATACATAAAAAAAAAATAAATAAAATAAAATAAAAAAATAAAATAAAAAGCTTAGCGTTCTCGGAATTTACTGCCGATGGCTGCTTATCTCGAAGCCTTTCACACCCTTTAGAAACGGAGAGAAATAATTCTACATTTTTGAACTTGTATTGTGTGTCGTGAGCAGCGCAAGGAGAGAAAAAAAAAAAAAAAATCCCCCAGTGTGTGCACTGAGGAGCGACCAACCCTCAGCGACGATAACAACGTATCCCTATACTTTACTCTTTACAGTGGTGTGCTTTAAACTTGGGATTCCTTCAATACACCACACAACACAAATACGCCTTTTAAAACAGTCATTTTACTTTATTTTTACAGTTATAATACCGTTTATTCACATCCTTGGTGTGTGTGTGTGTGTGTGTGTGTGTGTGCGGTAATCAAGCCGGTGCTTCACCGTTCGACTTTGCTTGACGATTGAAAAATCTGGAGGAGAAAGCGTGAAATTGCGCCAAGCCGAAAGCCGGGGTCGAGATCCGAGCGTTCTCCTCGTCACCTTTCCTTCCCCTCTTATTTACATCTCGGATTCCCTTTCGCATTTATCGGCATGGAGTCGGAAATTTCGGCACCGTACGTTCACGATAACGCGAGCCACGTGTTAAACGGGCGCGGTGAAATGTCGAGACCTTTTCCTGTGACCCACCTGTCGTGCTTTCATCGCCGATAATGCTAACCTCATGTCGATATCATCAGCGTGCGTGTGTGTGTGTGTGTGTGTGTGTGTGTGCGGTCAAGTGGATCCCGGGTTTCTTCAAATCTGACGCTCAAAATATCTTCGTTTTTAAAAGTATTTTCACAGACGTTTGGCTTGGTAACCGTCTGCGCCGTCCTTCACTAGGTGAGGAGTTCGTCAGGTTTCACACGACCGGTGCCACGCTCTAATGGGCTCACTGGGCACGACTGGAACATAATAACCGCTCGGCCGTGTTTGTCTTGCCCCCCTCTCGAACCTACAAAGAAAAAAAAAAATCACTCACGGCACGTATAAGCAGCGCTATGTGACGTAAGTTGTTATTACTGGATACATGGGATAGGAAAATTTGGATTATTTTCCAAAAATCCACCGTGGAGCGGGCATTATGTCACAAAGGCCACATTGTAAGGTTTGTAAGGTTGGGCGTGTGGAGTGTGTGGAGTGTGTGTCTCAGTCCCCCCCCAACCCCCCCCCCCCACACACCTCTTTTTTACTTTACAATGCTTGTTTTAGATTGTCTGACCTCCGCGTACGTCTCATAACGTTTACAATGACTCGCAGAAAGGAAAGGGACGTGAGAGAATCGGGTTTCGCTTCTACTCCTCCTCAGCTGGAGGAAAAACCCCGCACCAGAAACGATCCACCAGGACTACATCCTCAGCTCGTCGAGAAAGGGACGAGTTTTCACGGACCTTCTCCGAATCGTTCGCGTTTTATTTACCGTCTCTGAGCTAGTGCGCTAGCCAGCTAACACGACTTACGGAGAGGTGTAACGGCGTATTCTGTGTGTAGCGAAGTGTAAATAAACCTTCTTAATGTTACACGGGCTCGATAACCTCGGTGCGTTCTCAAAATGGCCGACATGATAGAGTGTGAAGTCACATGACACGCAGGGGTACCGCATATATCGCCATGAAGTAATAAACGATGTAGTGCTACACGCTAACTGGTATCGTCAGTCAGCCTTGCCGGCTGCTTAGCTGGACCTTTTCGTCGGCGGTTATTTAATAAAATACATTTTATTTGATCCTTTTAGTTAACGTCACAAAGTTTGACGGGATGTTTCTGGTCTAGATCACGTCACTCCTGCCTCACGGGTTAAATATGGGTATATTATTCTGCTACTAGTTAGTATAATAACTCTCCTCGACCTGCTGGCGCAATCACGTGGCACGTGTAATTTCTCCAAACTCACGGTGATTGCGTTCCCGAAGCCGCTCTCGTCCTCGTACAGCTGCTCGCCTCTTCTCCGACACCTGAACGGCTAATTGCCGCGGCATCATGGGAAAGGACGCGTCTCTAATAGCCGTGCTGAGAACCATGAGTCTCCTGTTTTCTCCCCCCTCCCCCCCACTAATTGAATTCGGCACTAAAATACTTCTGGCAGGAGCCCTTACCTTGTTTGACTTATTTATTGCCTGACTGGAGAGATAATTTGACCTCCACTTTTCAAAAGCTCTACCCCACCCCCCACCCTTCTTTAAAAAAGAAAAAAAAAAAAAAGGAAAAAAAAAAAAAGCGCAATAAACTCAATTATACCGCCGATCAGTGACTCAAACGATGCATTTGTTTTTCGCCCGGGAGAGGAAAGTGCTCTGTGTTTCAGGGGCTCCTTTTTGTTTTTTTTTCGCCCTAAATGCCTGCAGCGCCGAGGCGGAGAGCGAGATTGCCTCGCCAGCTCCGGTCGTGTCAGCCAAGATTTGCGAGCGTCCTTTAAATCATTTCCCTCTCTCGAAAATTAAGAATGCAGAGATATTCTCGAACCGATCATTTCTCTCTCCAACCTTCCCGAACGCAGGCGATCGTGCTCCGACACGTGACGATCGATCGCGGGCGTCTTCGGACGGAGGAACGGACGGCGTGAGCGGCGTTAATGTGAACCAGCCGGGCGAGAGGTCAGAGTGTTAATCGTTTCAGCGCGTGAACCCGGTCGCGTAGGGCTCGCCGTAAACGCGGGCGTCCGTCACGTTTGAGATTTACCTTCGTTATGAAGAACGTCTGAGGGAACATTCACGCCGTCGCCGCAGAGCGTCGTGTGTTTTCCGTCCCCGTGCAGGTTTGTGGCGAGGATTAACGAGTGTGTTTTGGGATTTCTGCAATATTCCCTTTCGTCTTCACCTACTGTGTGATCTCCGTCCCATCTGAGCTGTGATTGGTCGGTGTTTCTGGAACGGCAGCTCTGGCAGTAGTGACCATCACGGGTTTATATGCATTAACGCGCGTGTTCTGATAGGTTATCGTTTCTATGGCAACTGAGCGTGAAATCGTGAAGGAGACGTTTGCTTTACATTTATGGAAGGAGTCTCCAGTGTCAGCGGTAAAGCTGTGACTTTACGTGTTCAGGACAGAGGAGTTTACACGTTTCACAAAATTCGAATTGAAAAAAACAATAAAAGAAGTAATTGTTAGTAAAGTGCTGCGGCGTAAGAGGAATAAAACACCGCAGGACATGCTGTCAGAGGAAAATAATCCGCTTCCCGCCTCGGAGCCTCCACAGTTTCCTCTTCATCCGCTACAAAAGACGACATTTTTATCGCTCTTGTGCTCGTCTTTGCGCGCTCCCCTCTCATCCCGGTCTTATCAGATCGTCTAAAGTGGTCGCATTTTCAATTCAGTTGCAAATGTAATCTTTGGAAATGTCTGAACAAAAAAAAACAAAACAAGAAGAAGAAGAAGAAGAAGAAGAAAAAAAAAACCCCCGAATAATTTCGTGGGCAACTGATGGCGCCTGATTGTAACCTGATCATTTCTGGATCAATTGATCCCATTCTGGTTTAATTCAGCATGTGATTGACTTTCAGCACTGTTATGGGGAGAAAAGAAATAAATAAAAGGGGGGGAAATAAATAAATAAATAAATAAATGAATGAATGAATGAATCCCCGCCCGGCGTTCGGTCTTTTAAAGAGCGGGCGCAGTCATTTGAATACAGATGCTCGCCGCTTAGACCTTGTCACTGAAAATGGCTGAAAGTCAGGAGACAATTGCAGGTTGATTATGTTTCCACTGACAGAAGATGCGGGGTCCTTTTGTGCCTGGGATTTTTATTTGCATTTAAATGTTTATCGTGGACGTGTGAGGCTCGCGCGCGCTGATTGTCGGCGCTGGCTGTCGGCTTTTGTTGTCGGAAAAACAAAACCGATGAATTTCAGAAGTGAGAGGAAGCGGATCTGGAATTGTTATTATTATTATTTATTTATTTATTTAAAAAAAAAAAAAAACACGCAAAAAAAGAGAAGCGGCGTTAGACTCGGAATCAATCATCGTGACTTTGTTTTCATGCTGCTTCCTTTTGTGGAAAGATTTACTCAGCATCTGCGTAAGAGATTTCTGAGCGATCATGCTCGTGTCGCTGAAAGTGAGGCATGTTTTTGACCTTTGTTTTTGTCTGAATCGGGAAAAGAAAATGTGTGTGTGTGTGTGTGTGTGTGTGTGTGTGTGTGTGTGTGTGTGCATATCAGAGGCTTTTTTCTCGAACCCCTTCCAAACAGCCTGTGGTGATGTCGGTGACTTCAGATTGTAGTTTTGGAGACTTTCTGACCCCAAGACACGACTAACTTCTGCATTTCTCCAGCTGTGATCCTTGGAGATGTTTTATCCACTCGAACCGTCCTCTTCACAGTGCGTTGAGACGATATAGACACACGTCCAATTCCAGGTCCATTCATAACATTTCCAGTCGACTGGAACTTCTTAATTATTGCCCTGATGGTGAAATGGGCGTTTTCAACGCTCGTGCTATTTTCTTATAGACACGCCCCATTGTGTGAAGCTCAACAACCTTTTGCCGCATATCACAGCTCCATTCCTCGCTCTTACCCAGTGTTATGAATGACTAAGGGGAATTCGGCCTGTGTGTTACCTCGTATTTATACCCCTGTGAAACAGGAAGTCATGCTTGAACAATTTCCTGTTCCTATTCACCCAGGTGTACTAAAAAAAGTAAACAAAGATTTTTTTTTTTTGGGATAAACCCGTGTTGTGTTTGCAGTTGTCTGATATCCATGAGAGCAGGGTATTTTTGTGAACTTTTTGAACAACCGATCAAAAGGTTAAACAATGAAGACAATTTTTCTCAGCTTTCTTTGTTCATATTTACCAAGAGAGGAAATATTAATGGAGCGCACTGTGTGTGTATATATATATATATATATATATATATATATATATATATATGTGTGTGTGTGTGTATAGGTATAGGTTAGTGATAGTGTGTGTATGGGTGTGGGTGTGGAGCTCATGGCCGACCACGTCTCCTGCTGCTCGGGGCTCCGGGTCCTTTTGTCCTGCAGCACTCAGCATGTCTGCCTCCTCAGGAGAGCGACGACTTTCGCCAGTTTGGCCGCACAAAAGCCCTTCTTTCCTTTGAGGTGTTAAAAACTTCCATTTATGCATTCCCTGGACAAAAAGCCCCGAGCCCATTTTCGAGGCCAGTGGCAACACAGGCGGACATTGTGGCCACGCTTCTCAGGCACTCATTTCACAGCTTCTAAAAACCAGTATGTGGTGAACAGGATTTCAGCAGCTAAAACGCCCCGCGAGAGTGTGGGCGATAAGAGAGCGAGAGAAAGAGAGAGCGAGAGCGATAGAATGGCCGGTAAGTCACCGAAGCAGACTCTGTCTTGAACCCGTGATTGTGACTCCAGGGGCGCAATCGGTCTCGTCGAGTGGGGGGACGTTCACCCGCTGGACTCGTCACCAAACCCAAATAACTCAATGATACGGTGGATTTTTATTTCTTCGGAGCGTCTGTGACGCCGCTGGCCCTTACAGCGTGACCCAGACAGGACGCCGACCATTTCTACCACCGCGAAGCTAGCCGCGTGAGGGCTAACGCGCACTGCGGCACGTCGTTGTAGGAAAATAATCAGCGACGGGATGAAGCGGTGTCATTCCTCTCGCCCTGATCTTTATTATCATGCTATAACAGCATGTCAAGACAGCGATTAACACAACACTCCGTCTTCATTTAATTGTAGATTAATATCGTCGTTGTTTTTAATCCGTTAACGTCCGTCAGACGAGTTCCCGTTCTCACTCGCGTTATAACGGCGATAAACAGTCGTTCCCTCACCGGCCTCTCTTTGATCTCTCTGTCCACTTATCATTAGTCTCAGATTATGCCTGGCGTGGGCTGTACGAGTCGCTGCGAGGGAGCTGTTCCTATAGAAACGACAATGAAAAGCAGTACACGGGATGGTAATGTTCTCACTAAGTATTAGCACCCTCGACGTTATAGAGTTCGCCGGTCACGTTCACAAACTCGCTACGTCACGTCACAGCTTTGCGTCGGCTAAAAAAATGTCCTCTGTATGTCAAGACCGATTAGCTAATTATTAGCGATCACAGCACCCGATACGTAGCGTGGTTAGGCAATACTCCTACTACCTTTGTTAGGATGTTCTACCCCTCCTTCCTTCCTTCCTTCCTTCCTTCCTCTTCACGATGTTCCTCCTCCTCCTCCTCCTCCTCCTCCTGAACCTCCTCCCCGATAGCTTTATCTCCTCGCTCGATAATTAAGTCGACTTGCTGCTGGGGAACCGTGTTTCCTTTTGGAAGAAGTGCAGGCGCGAGTTGCTTTTTGTCCGGCTGGAGATTGAATTTGACAATGGGGTCCGTGCCGAATGACAGGCATGGAGCTTTTTCAAGC